>NC_064810.1:98461600-98565120 GCF_023721935.1 Panthera uncia | reverse complement strand
AAAAAAAAAAAAAAAAAAAAAAAAAAAAAAAAAAAAAAAAAGCAAGTTGAAAGTCAAAGAACTGAAGAAACCTACATTCTGTAAGTGGAGGACAGTGAGGATATACAAAGAAGCAATGGGATAACTATAATAGACTTGAGTTAGGTAAACTAGATGCAGAATTTAGAGAATTAGATAAATAGACTGCAAGGTTACTGAGCATGTCTGTATTATTCACCACCGTATTTCCAGCCCCTGTAATGGTTTCACCCTATAGTAGGAACTCAATCAATATTTGTTGAGTCAATAAATAAAGAAATATGAATTTGTACTTTGAAGTGGTAAGCAGTGTAGATCAATTGTAGCTCCTTAAGCAGCAGAGTGGCAGAATGAAATGTGTTTATAAAGGTTATTTTGGCAGTGGTTATATGAGGTGACACCAGAGGAATAATCACATGGCACCGTTGACGGAACCATTTCTATGGGAGTTTGCTTGACTCAGCCATGTTTTGAACATCTCATCATCTATGCTTTCAAATGCAAGAAAATTCCAACATTACGGATACTATCAATTGAATCAATCTGACATTTATGCTTTACGATATCTTGCTGAGCTATCACAGGATTTGCATTATACATAAGCAGTGAACCAAGAAGGAAAGGCTTTGTATCCACTACATTTGGCAGCAAAGCTATATAAAACAAAGCTCTTCTACATTTGTATTAAAGTTGACATCAGTGTGCCTGTGCCTACAGAAAATGGAAGGCCAAAAAAGAAAAGGTATTTGCTCTTGAATTTTATTTTATTTATTTATTTTTCACTGTTTCTAGTTTTGTTTTTTCTTTTTCGTTTTTTAATGACAGATACAGAAAGATAATACAGGACCTCTTTCCAGAGTTCACAACCTAGATAAGAAAGCAAGAGCTATCACTTAATGGAGGCAAATTATTCCAGGAGATAAATGCCCATGAAGGTGCTTTTCAAAATACAAGTCCTTATACAGATGCTTAACTAAACGCTGACTTTGAGGTGTTTCCATTATATCTGAAAGGGCTTTGAGAAATACAAAATCTTGTGATTGGGTAAAACCAGTGGTCCAGCTAGCCAAAGGTCCTTTCCGGTGGCACCAATAACCACTGGGAAAGCAGAGGTAACTGCCAAATAATTTTTAACCCATGAATTTATCCAAAGTTTGAAAATACTGTGGGAAATCTTAGGAATCCCAGCAATCAGTGAATGGGTCATCCATATACCCAGTAGACGTGCATGTGCTATGCACGGCCACTCAAAATGCCTCTCACAGTAGCAGCACTTGAGAAGTCAACAATCTCCTGGCATCTGGTTTTGCCCTGCCCTCCCCTATCTTCAATCACCGGTGTCAAAGGACACATATCAGTAGTTGGAAAGCATTAAACTCTGATAGTAAAGCAAAAATCAGAGGTAAAGGCAAATGTTTAACCAGTCACATTCAAACACAAGCTAGTGAATGAAAAATTTTAGGTTCAAAGGGCCAAATACTCTGCATTCTGGAGAAACCTCCATTTAAGTTTCTCATTCTGGTGAGTATGTTCACATTGCACTTTGCTGCCACAAACTGAATGGGTGTACATTTTTGGTGTGGATTTATCACTTGAAGATTTGAATTAGGAGACAGAAAGAAAATATTTTGTATTCATGAATTTTTAAAATATCCATCCAAGGGGGCACCTGGGTGGCTCAGTCAGTTGAGCGTCTGACTTCATCTCATGGTTCCTGAGCTCGAGCCAAGAACTGGGATCTCTACTGACAGCTCAGAGCCTGGAGCCTGCTTCAGATTCTTTGTCTCCATCTCTCTCTGCCCTTCCCCTCTTCTCTCTCTCTCTCTCTCTCTCTCTCTCAAAAATAAATAAACATTAAAAAAATAAAAATACCCATCCATGGGAAAGGAGCCAAGGGTTAGTTTCTTATGGTGGGGGGTTGGGGGGTGGAATGTTCTCATGGAGATACTATAAAGCTATGTCAGTTCATTTCCTGTTCTTTAATAGATTCTGTGGTGCAGCTGTTGTCTTGTTCAGGTTCAGGAAGCTCATTCAGAAGTATTGCAACGTCCCCATGTGGCAGCTTGTCTGTTGCCAAGCATCGACAATCAAATCCAAGACCCCTCCATCTCTCTGGACCTCACTGTCCATTCTCCTAAAGCTTTAATCTTGTTAAATTGGTGCCAGATCCAGTGTTGCACTCTGCTCTTGAATTTTAATCTAAAAACAAAATGAACATAAATAAAACCAAGACAAATGACAAAAATAATTAAACATAAATATTCTTCACTTTTATTATAAATATGCTTGTCCAATTAGAGCCTAATTTTGAAAACATCAAGAAGCAAGAGGCTTAATTTTCAAATATTTGTTTTGACAATGAAGAAAAAGTCAATATGGGGAGGGCTGGGTGGCTGTCGGTTAAGCGTCTGACTTCGACTCAGGTCATAATCTCAACGTTCATGAGTCTGAGCCCCGAATCGGGTTCTCTGCTGTCATTGTGGACCCTGCTTCAGATCCTCTGTCTCCCTGTCTCTTTGTTCCTCCCTTGCTTGTGCACGTGCTCTCGCTCTCTCGCTCTCTCAAAATTAAACACACATTAAAATTTAAAAAAAGGAAAGAATTACTTTCTACTTATTCTAGTTTTATCTCATTTTCCTATTTAATGAAAAATAGTTTTGGAGTTGTGATACTCCAGATGTCCTGAATTTATCATTGTTATTACGAGTAATACTATTGTGAATGTTATTATTATATTAGTAATTATTTTTGTCACTATGATCATGTAAAATATATATGTTATAAAATGTTAATAATAATGCATTCCATTAACATTTGTATTGGGCTTTATTTTCACATACATTATTTCATTTTTCACAAAATGCATGATCTTAGCATGGGCTTTGCCTGTCTGTGCCCACATATCACCCTGCTTTAACCCTTTCCGTTGTATGGTAAAAATGAACTTTTTTCTATCTTAGGTCAGGTTTCTTCGAAATAGACTCTGAGAGAGAGAGACATGTGCTTAGGAGTTTAGGAGCTGAAAAGAAGTGAAGGAAGGAAAGGTTTAGTCAGAAGAAGTTGAATAAGGATACATAAGCACCATAAGCCACCATAAGCAAAGTGTTTGGATGGTGTACATTTTATTATCGTTCTTTTATATCAGGGAATCTGCTAATCAGAAATACTAGCTGACTCCAGGTCACCCAGTCATTATAGAACTAGAGTCTTTCTTGTCCTATTTATTTTCATCCACCATACTGCTATGCTTCTAGCTGCTTTGCTTTCACTAGGGACGTCTTTCTTTAATCTCTGGACAAAATTAAAATTTATCAATGAAATATTGAACGTGTCCAAATTCATTATTGACCTTATTGAGAATAACACATTTGTCTAAGCTTACAGGATGGAATTCTACTTTATTTTCAACTTGGTTACAGAAGATCTATATTCGATAACTTAATTATCTTGCATAAATAGATATAGTGTACTACAGCCCGATCATTTTTCTCACTTTTGCAATAAAAGGAAATTTTAGAAGCCAAAAGGATCAACTGCATAATTTTTAAGAGTTTTTCTGGAACCCATGTTTTTAATCTACCTATCTCTCTAAGCCTTTGCATAGGTACTGCTTTCCTAACCAATAATAAATTCAGCAAGTTAATGTTCAATAAATAATGTGCTACTCTATAGAGAAGCTCTTTCCCTCCCTCTTTTTCCATCTGAGTAATTAATACTGTTACCCAATATTAGCTCCTAACACAAGGATTTCAAAAGGTATTGTCTGCTATAGAATAGAATTGTCACTTTTAAGTATTGGAGTTGAATCACTATATGGTAGTAAAATATGACAAAAAATTAGCTTCTACCTAAGTAATAAACTTCCTTTCCCTGAAATAACAAAAATAACATAAACATCTTGAGCTAAATTATTAAATTATCATAGAGTTATGTCTGAGAGAGGAGAAAATCATTCTAAAAGTATGAAAGCACTCTAGCAAGAATTGACTAAAACCTCATTAAAGTAATTAACATAATTAAGAAAAAGTATATTTCTTTAAGGAGGACTCTACTTGAATCTGGAAACATCAGGAAGTCATATTATGCACATTCTTATTTAAGCACCAAGATACTTGCTGTCTTAATAAGCAGGAAAATCCTTATTTTGGATGTGAATGAATCAGGTTGTCTTAGAATGACGCTTTTACCCACTCAGATCACAGTGACTTTCCTTTTTTCTGATTCTGTGCTTACCAAACACATTTCTGATTGTAATTTGACTTTTAGACTAGCACATGTACAGATAGCATCTTAGTCATATTTGGGCCTTTAGTATAGCTTGCTCAAGGAGAGAAAATGTGCTGATCTACCTTTGAGTTCAGGCATTAAACATCTGTCTCTGGGGGCTTGGTTAATATGAGCCAGCTCTCACGAGACAAGTCTATTCTTAGTGTGTTGATACATCCAATCCTTATGTTTGCCAAGGCTAAGGAACTGACTACAGGCAGCTGCAGTGAACACTCAGAAATGATGAGGACAGATGAGGCATCCTGGAGAGAGCCAACGCCTTTCTTGCTACTCATGTGCCCAAGGCAACTTTTATTTTAACTTCAGTATCGAGCATTTACTATGTATTCAAAATCATGATAATAGCTCTTGAGAATTCACAGTTAGAAAACTTGAAGCTTTTCCAAGGAACTGAAAAACTCATTTATGAAATAATTTTATTCTTGTTCTGATAAAGGCAATAAGTGAGAATTCTAAGTATGAAGGACCACACTGTGTTAAAATTACAATATCATCATGAGAGGAAAAGCATTCCAATTCCTTTATTTTACATCCATATGTGGAAAGAAAGCTTTTCCCATTTTATTTCCCTACATTGTCCAGAGTCATTATTTTAAATCATATTTGCTAAGTCCGATGTTCAAAAAACCTTTAAAATGGCCTCTTCTGTTCCACTAGAACAAAATGCATTATCTTAACATGGGCTTTGCCTAACTGTGTCCACATAAGAAACTGCTCTAACCCTTTCTGTCATATGGTAAAAATGAACTTTTTCCTATCTTGGGTCAGGTTTCTTGGAAATAGACTCTGAGAGAGAGATACATGTGCTTAGGAGTTTTATTGAAGCTGAAAGGAAGTGAAGGAAACAAAGTTCTAGGCAGAAGTTGAACAAGGATACATTTAAAAACAAAGCCCAAGTTTGTCCCGGTGGGCACTCTAGAGCTTGAAAGGCCTTTCAGAGTGTTACGAAACTGTGACAAGAGGCAGGAACCTGCACTTCCAACCTGAAGGGGAAATCTAGATAGTGCCTCACAGCATCTACTCTGGCTTTTCTGAACAGATGAACATCTTTCCCTACAGAGGAGTTTTTCACATGTTTTTCTGTTCCTCTTGTCTGGAATGCTCTCTTCCTTCACCACCCTGCTACTGTTGTCTGAAAGTTTTGGGTTATTTGTCAAGTCATTTAAAATGTTATAAATGTTTGGGGCACTTGGGTGGCTCGGTTGGTTAAGTGTCCAACTTTGGTTCAGGTCATGATCTCAGTTTGTGAGTTTAAGCCCTGCATTGGTCTCCAGGCTGACATCTTGAAGCGTGGAGCCTGCTTCAGATTCTGTGTCTCCCTGTCTCTCTCTGCCCCTCCCCTATTTTCACTCTGCCTCTCTCTCAATAATAAACATTTAAAATTTTTTTTAAAAGTTATAAATTCTTCAGAAAGATTTTCTCTGATCTGTGAGTCTAAAGTACATTTTTCTTTTAAGCCCTACCATAGCAACCTATACTTTTTATGTAAAATATTTTTATATAAAATTAATGAAGTACATAATTATATTCACTTAAAAGTATTTATTTGTCACTGAGGATATATGCTAACTATATAGATGTGACAGAAGCTATACTCTTCAAGATAACAGTATAATACAAATGAAGAACAACAATACTAAACAGAAAGACCACACAAAAAATATAATTATGTACTTTATTAATTTTATACACTTTGGTGAAAATGTAAATTGGTTTAACCACCATGGAAAACAGTATGGAAGTCCCTCAAAATAATAAAAATGGAATAAAATAATAACAATACGTAACAGCAATTCCACTTTTGGATATATGTCTGAAGAAAACAGAGTCGTTTTGTTGAAGAGATATCTGCACTCCCCTGTTCACTGCAGCATTATTCACAATAACCAAGGTATGGCAGCAACCTAAGTGTTTGAATGGGTATATGTATAAAGAAAATTTAATATATAGACAAAATATTATTCAACATTTAAAAAAAAAAAAGACATCCTACCTTCTGCATCGCAGGAATGAATCTGGAGGATATTACGTTAAGTGAAATAATCCAGAAAAGATAAATAGTACATGGTATCACCTATATGTGGAATCCAAAAACACAGACAAAAAATTGAACTCATAGAGTAGAAAAGTTGTTGCCAGGGACTGGGAGTGGGAGAAATAAAGAGAGTTTGCTGAAAAGGCACAAACTTTCAGCTATAAGTTGAATAAGATCTGAGGATCTAATGAATAACATGGTAACAGTAGTTGATAACAAATATTGAAATCTAAAATTTACTAAGAGAGTAGAACTTAAATATTTTCACTAAAAAAAAGGAAATATACAAGTTGATGAATATGCTAATTAACTTAGTGGGAGGAATCTTTTCATATATATATATTAGAAATATATATTTTTATTATGTATATATACATATATATACACACACACATAAATCACCACATGTACCCTTTAAATACCTTATAATTTTACCTGTCAATTACTTCTCAGTAAAGTTAGAAAAAAATAAAGGCTTACAAATGAGAAATGGGAAAAAAAAGGAAAAAAAATGATATGGTAACATGCATCATGAGAAGGATATGAAGCATATAATAAATTGAGATGGGATAAATTAGTCAAGTCATCAGTGTAAAAGTCATCTGCAACCAGGAAATGTCTGCATATTCTCCTTGTGTCCTCTGGATATCTTCTGTTATTTCACACTTGCACTGTGGATTCTGAGATTAATTGACAATCTTTATTATTGACTTCATCCCTTATAATCTAATAAATAACATATTCTAAATTGTCTAAATACTGAGTAAAGGAAAAGTGGGAATCAAAATAAGAAAATACCAATTGTCATATGGTAGCTCGCTTTAATAAATGAGAAAATGGGGGTGTAGAAGATGGTATTTTTCTTTAATATTAGTTTCTAACAGAGACTCCTAATGTTTAATTGAGAGGTTCTGAACTTTACTCCATTTCCAAATGACCTCACCTTAACAATATCCCTGTTTATTTCAAAAGCGTTTCCCAATGGAAAAACTGAATTACAGATAGGAAATGTGCTTTAACTAACATTACTTTAGAATACTCTGCCTATAATCATGAAAGTGATTGATGCTCTTCAAGCCTCCAAGAACAAAGGAACCGTATTAGTTTCAAAGTAGGGATATGTTAAAATGTCTGTATTTCCCAAGGCAATCTACAGATTTGCACAGAGCTAGAACAAACAATCCTAAGATGTGTATGGAACCATAAAAGACTCTAAATAGCCAAAGCAATCCTACAAAAGAAAAGCACTGGAGGGCATTATGCTAAGTGAAATAAGTCAATCAGAGAAAGACAGATATCATACATTTTCGCTCATATGTGGGACTTGAGAAACTTAACAGAAGACCATGGGGTAAGGAAGGGGAAAATATGGTGACAGAGAGGGAGGGAGGCAAACCATAAGAGATTCTTAAATATGGAGAACAAACAGAGTTGATGGGGAAGGGGGGGAGGGGAAAATGGGTCATGGGCATTGCAAAGGGCACTCGTTGGGATGAACACCTGGTGTTGTATGTAAGCGATGAATCATGGGAATCTACCCCCGAAACCAAGAGCACGCTGTATAGGCTGTATGTTAGCTAACTTGACAATAAATTATATTAAAAAGAAATAAAGAAATAAAAGTGAGACTAGGGCATCACAATTCCAGAACTCAAGTCTTATTATAAACTGTAGTCAAGACACAATGGTACTGTCAAAACAGATTCATAGATCAATGGAACAGAATAGAAAACTCAGACCCACAACCATATGGTCAACTAATCTTCAACAAAGCAGGAAAGAGCGTCCAATGGAAAAAAGACAGTCTCTTCAAGAAGTTGTGCTGGGAAAACTGGATGGCAACATGCAGAAGACTGAAACTGGACCATTTTCTTACACCATCCACAAAAATAAATTCAAAATTGTTGAAAGACCTAAATGTGAGACTTGAAACAATCAAAATTCTGGAGGAAAACATAGGTAGCGACCTTGGGCATAGCAAATTCCTACTAGACATGTCTCTGGAGGCAAGGGAAACAAAAGCATAAATGAACTATTGGGACCTCATCAAAATAAAAAGTTTCTGCACAGTGAAGGAAACGCTCACCAAAACTAAAAGGCAAACAAGTGAATAAGAGAAGATATTTGCAAATGACATATCAGATAAAGAGTTAGTATCCAAAATCTATAAAGAATTGATCAAACTCAACACTCAAAAAACAAATAAGCCAGTAAAGAAATTGGCAGAAGACATGAATAGACACTTTTCCCAAGAAGACATCCAGATGGCTAACACACACATGAAAAGATATATAGCATTACTCGACATCAGGGAAATACAAATCAAACCCATGATGAAATCCCACCTCACACCTGTCAAAATGGCTAAAATTAAAAACTCAGGAAACAACAGATGTTGGCAAAGATCCAGAAAAGGGGAACACTTTTGCACTTCTGGTGGGAATGCAAACTGGCACAGCTACTCTAAAAAAACAGTATAGAGGTTCCTCAAAAATTAAAAAGAGAATTACCCCACAACCCACCAATTGCACTACTAGGTATTTACTCAAAGGATACAAAAATGCTGATTTGAAGCAGTTCATGGACCTTGGTGTTTATAGCAACATTATCAACAAAAGCAAAAGTATGGAAAGAGCCCAAATGTCCATCAACTAATGAATGAGTAAAGAAGTGGAATATATATACAATGCAATACTACTCAACCACCAAAAGGAATGGAATCTTGCCATGTGCAATGACATGGATGGAACTAGAATGTATTATGCTAAGCTGAATAAGTCAGTTATAGAAAGACAAATACCATATGATTTCACTCAAATGTGGAATTTAAGAAACAAAACAGATGAACATATGGGAAGGTGGTAAAAAAAAAAAAAAAGAGAGAAATAGATGGAAACAAACCATAGGAGACTCTTTATGACAGAGAACAAACTGAGGTTTGATGGAGGGAGGTGGATGGGGGTCGGGTTAAGTGGCTGATAGGTATTAAGGAGGGCACTTGTTGCGTTGAGCACTGGGTGTTATATGTAAGTTATGAATCAATAAATTCTACTTCTGAAAACAAGATTACACTATAGGCTAACTAGAATTTAATTTTTTTTTTTAGTGTTTACTTATTTTTGAGAGAGAGAGAGAGAGAGAGAGAGAGAGAGAGAGAGAGAGTGGGGGCAGAGATTGGGAGACACCGAAACCAAAGCAGGCTCCAGGCTCTGAGCTGTCAGCACAGACCCTGATGTAGGGCTTGAACTCATGAACCTCAAGATCATGACCTGAGCTGAAGTCAGCCGCCTCACCAACTGAGCCACCCAGGCGCCCCATAGGCTAACTAGAATTTAAATAAAAATTTGAAAAAAAAAGTAGGGATAAAAATAATGCAATGTTATTAAGAGGGAAAAGGGTATTTCTGATTTTTTACACAAATTTGTAAAACAGTGTAAAGCCCAGTTTGGGGGCCAGAGTAGATGAACTGAGATGTGTCCACTCAAACAACAAGACAGGAAAAAAAATTCCTTTCCTCTACATTTTGTTTTATTTAGGTCCTCAGTGGACTGCATGATGCCCAGTCACAATGGGGGCAAGCTACTTTGCAGATCTACTGATTGAAATGCTGATCTTATCCAGAAATAACCTTACAGTTACACTCAGAAATAATGTTTAACTTGGACATCTTGTAGCCTGTCAAGTTGACACATAAAACTTACCATCACAGCTATATAGCCATCAAAATTATTAATTAAATATATAAAGAGACTTTATTTATCTAATATGCATATCCTCATTCAGATATTCAGAAATTTAAGCTAAATGTAAGTTATTTCTCACCTTGTAAATTTTTTGCCTCAGTTAATTCTGGACATTAGTCTTTTTGACATGATTCATACACAAATAATCCTTTCTATTTAAATTGGGCATTAGCTTGGGGGCCTGAGTGGCTCAGTTGGTTAAGTGTCCGACTTCCGCTTAGGTCATGATCTCCAGGTCTGTGAGTTCAAACCCTGCGACAGGCTCTGTGCAGAGCCTGCTTTGGATTCTGTGTCTCCCTCTCTTTCTGCCCCTCCCCCACTCACACTCTGTCTCTCTCTCTCAAAAATAAATAAATAAACATTAAAAAAATTTTAATAAGTAAATAAATATTAGAGTGGGCATTGGCTATGTGCCTCATTCTAGAGTTTTCTTTTGAAAATCTGAATTTTTCAGAGAGTAACCTGCCTGCCATACTTGACTCTGAAGTTTCTTTAAATTTTCTTCAAGCTGATTAATGTGATTAACTGAAAGCTATTTATCTTAAGTCATTCCAAAACTTTTGCCAATTATACTTTTTAAAACATCAGAATATTTTCCTTTAGAATTTTTGAAAATTTTGTTTTCTTTTAAACTCTAACTGATGAACATGTTTGTTCCTGCCAACTCATCTCTGCTTTGTTTGTGTTAACTCTACATTTTTTTCAAGATATTTATAAATTCCATTCCCAAGTCCTTCTTTTAAAAGAGGGAAATAATCCTTCTTCTTTCTCCTAAGAGAGTAGAAAATCCTTCTATATATAGAATGAAGGTTTTAATTATGTGGAAAGATACTTGAAAGAGAGGGATGAAATCAAGTGACTCTAGCCATAAAGTTAAAGTAAAAAGCAGAGCACTTGTGAATTGATTATTTTAATAAATCATTTCAATAAGCCACTAAATTCATAAGTAAAATATATCAATGCATTAATTAAATATTAATATAATTGAATTCTTAACATAGTCTTTATTGCATTCGAGGGTTAGGACAATTTCTATTTGTGTTCATTTTTATTTTGTTTTACTTAAAATGTCTCTATGTGAATTTTTCTATGCAGATGAACTAATTGTATAATACTTTCTTTTAAATTTTTTTAATGGCAGTTACTTTTGGAAGACAGGACTTTTTATGTTTACAAAGTAAAATAGATGTTGAGAGAGATATAACATGTTAATAAAAAAGTAATCTAACTTGCCTTTTCATAGTTTGAATGTTTTTGCTTGGAACACTGATTTATAAAGTAATAGTCAGAAGTGTCATCTTAAATAAAGTGTTAACAACTAAATTTAACTTAAATTTAATTAAACTTAACTAAAGTGTTGCAATCATAACGCATATATTTGATACGAGAGCTTTACTTTAGAATCACAAGAAACTGAAAAATATGATAGCCTCTTATTTTGGTATATGCTGAACATGGATAAGAGTAATTGTGGTATATTAAAATCACAACTATATTTGTAAGCTCCGTTTCCAGAGAACACATGCATTACTTGGCAACATGTGAAATGTTAACTACAGGTTAATATTTCTCTTACATACTGCACTATTTTCTACTACGCACAACAAAATATTCTTCCTAAACATCAATGATGAAATCCTATTAACAAGTAATTGCTAAGCAACAAATGGACACAAATCTCATGACGTGTTGAATCTTCTAGTGTGGTAAAGAGAGCTAAAAAAAACAAACAAGCAAATAAATAAACGAAATACATTTGCAAATTAACGTGGTGAAATAAAAAAGGGTTAGGCTGACGTAGATGATGTTTTCATAAAAAGTCTTCTCTAACTTGCTAGTATTTAAACTGACAATTGACTGGTGCCTGGGTGGCTCGGTAGGCTAAGCATCTGACTTCGGCCCAGGTCATGATCTCACGATTTGTAAGTTTGAGGCCCACATCAGGCTCTGTGCTGATAGCTCAGAGTCTGGAGCATGCTTCAAATGTCGCCCTCTCTCTCTGTCCCTCCCATGCTCACGCTCTGTCTCTCTCTCTCTCTCAAAATAATTAAACATCAAAAAAAAGTTTAAACTGACAACTGAATGACGGGAAAATACAGAGGGAAATTATAGCAGGCAAAGGGAACCACACATGGAACATTACTAGACTGGAAAAAGGCAATGTGTATTCATATTCCATAGGCAGTCTGAGCCAAGGTGATAGCCGTTGTAGGGGGAGGGATGCTCAGGGCAGATAACACTGCTGTTTCGAGGCAGCAGTGAGGGATTTTTATTTTATATAACAGTAACAGGAAGCCATTGAAGTGGGAGACGCAGAAATATGACCATGTCCAATTCGTATCTTGTTTGTTACAAAGGGAGAGATCTCTCACCTCAAGGAAACTATAGTTGAAAGATTCCCAGTCTTAGAGGAAGTATAAACTAAAACTCTCAAAAGCACCTCAGGAAATAAAGAATAAGCATTTAGAATATTATAATACACTTTATCTTCAGAGCACCAAGAGCAAATGATTGTTCCAGTCACATAGGGTTTTTCTCTTTCCTACTACCTGTTCAAGCTCCAGAGCTGCCACATACAGCCTGTGAATGGGCAGAAAAGAGTGGAAGAACAAGCTATAGAAACAGGCCTATACTGAAGACAGGTCCATATTGTCATTTCCATTAGATGAGAATATTTTTGTTTTTTTAAAAAAATATTAGAGTGACACAATTTTCACTTACCTATGCGTGACAACGAAGCAATGGACCTATAATGGAGTTTATCCTGGGAAGTGCATAACTAGATACAGGAGAAAACAATGAAAGTCCTATTTGGGCGTGCCTTATTGAGCCTATCTCTGAAATAAACACTTCATTTGTAATGCTGAAAGGGCAGGAAGGAATTGGTCATTTCACTAACTGCAGTTTAAACAACTTTTTACAACATTTAAACATGAGCTGATTTTCTTTGAACCCTAGGTTTGCTGTGTTTGTAGAATGCGTCACATGAAGTCCGCCAGGACGTAAGCCCCAAGACAGGCTTTGGCATTCTTTCTCACTTGCTGCACCTCCAGTGCACTGAAGAATACCTTGAATACCGTATGTGAGTCAATATTGAGTCAACCTGAGCAGACTACATAGGACTACCTCATTCCTATCATCCTCAGAAATTTTCAAAATGAAATCTTACCGTGTAGTTGAATTTGATGTTTAAAAATATAACTGAAATCTTTTAAAGACGATATTTATACAAATTCCCTTCTCAAATATTTCAAGGCAACATGATTATTGTAGCGAAGCAGAGAAAAACTGAATTTATTTAGATCTCTTCTGGGAAAAGTACTATTTATGATTTTATAGAACATGTCAACCTACAAAAGTCATAGTCCTATCTTTAATGATCTAAGAATTTGTCTAATGGGAAGTATTAATGCTGTCTTTAACTCATTGGTCAGGAATTCATTTCAGTATCTTGGAGAAAAGCACTTTGTATGATACTGTGGAATATGTAAACATGTTCAAGTCAGTCACACACTCAGGAGTCTAAGGATTTAATAGTAAAATTGGAGAGTTTGTGAGCATCTCTGGCAAATTGGTAAAGTAAGTCCATTGGATTGAGATTTCTCTGTAAGAATAAGTCTCTAAGCAGAGAAATCCAAGCAAATAAGCCAATTAAATAACAGTGCCTAATATCACAAGGAAGCAACTTGATGACTGTTATTCACTACTGGGTATAGCCCAGGCCCAGGTTTGGTACGAGTGGTAAGTAAAATGGAAACAGCCTTTTTACTAAACCTCTGTAAGTCACTGGTGCTGTGAGCAATACTTTGTGCTCAGGTGGAAGAATAAGGTTCTCAAGGGAGAAAGCTCTGCCTTTTCACTTCTGAGTCAAATAGAACGTGGCTTTTGTACAAAAAATACTAGTTTAATCGATACTGAAAGAATCCAGAACATTGGCATTAACAGAAGTGTTCAGTGCAGTTTGGCAATTGTTGAAAGATTCAGCATAGTCCAGAGGAAGCAAAAGGGATGACTGGAGAAAGTTATATATGACAGAAGTCACAGTATCTGTATATCTTGAGATATTGCTGTATTCCCAAAGTGTGGAAACCACACTTGACATTGACAGGAATATTCACTGGAAGAGGCCAAAGGGGGAGATTTCAGAAGAAAAATGGCCGAAAACATGTGATAGCTGCCGGGTATGTTTTAGAAATACCAAATATATTTAGATGGGGACTGCACAGGGATTGCTATGGTAGGTGGCTAAAAGAATAATTGAAATAACACGTTTCAGCTAAACTGATAGGTATATCACTTGGAATATACAATTTATTTATTCTGTATATATATTTTTTCTTCTTGATGCCCTTATCTCAATGAATGACACCATCAGCCACTGTATTCCCCATGTCAGAAAATTGCTAGTCACTATTAAGTTAAGATCTTCTCGCTCTTCACATCTGGTGATAGAACCAATACTGTAGATTCTACCTACTAAAAAATTTTGGCAAATGCTCTCATTTAAGCCTTTGCTATTTCTCGTATGAAGTACAACATAATTCTGAGTAGCGTTCCTGCCGCTAATGCTTTTCTCTACAATGCTCCAGTGAGATCATTGTAAAAAAACAGTTCTCATAATTTAAGTCCCCTCCTCAAATCCTTTAAGATCTTTCTAATAATTTCAACATAAATTTCAAATCCTCAACATATCATCAAATCTATTTCAAAAACTAGACCTTGCCTATCTTTTATAGAATGCCTCAACATGCATAATATTCTCAATATGCTTTACTCTTTCTTATTTAATAATTTATACAAACGGTTCACCTATGTTCAGTTATCAAGCATACACATGCCCGCATCCTTCAATTTTTTAGCTTAAATATCTCTATCTCTAAGAAAGTTCCATCTTTTTATCCCCATCCGTAATAATAACAAGACACTTTCAATTATAAGTAGAAATATTAACTAGTTTTAAAAAACAGATTGCGGCTGGAATCTGAGCTCAAGTTTTAAGAAACTTGTCTCTCTAATTTTTTGGCACAGCTCGCTTCAGCCTGGTTACTTCCATGAATTAATTTAGGGAATTAAAATTGTCATCAGAAACTTCCTCCTCTGAACCTCTTGTCTTCTCTGGTCTGTTTGGTTTCATTCTTCTCCTAGCATAGGCAATACAGCTGCTGGCAAACCTACATTTACATCATCCTGGCTTAGTAATGTCAGTTCTTTCCCAGTGCCCGTGTCTCAATCACAATGCCAGGGAAGAGTCAGATAGGCCTGACAATCCCAGACCCAAATAGAATGTCCTTAGAGTTGAAGATGCTTCTTGGCACTCTTAAATTATTGGCTTACTCCTAGGTGGTAAAGCAATACAGTAACTGACAGTCTCCTAAGAACCATATGTGGTAGAGATGGACATATTTAAATAAATCAGAAGATTAGATGGATTAACATGCACATACAAAGTTACAATAGTCCAATAGCCCCTTTACCTCCAAAACTTAGGCTAGTCATAGCTCCTGTATGCTCTTGTGGTAGCTTACATACACCTTTATCATGGTGCATATCTCGTTGTACCATGTTTTTAAATTTGTCACACCCTCTGATAAATTCCTCAATGATAGATGATGATGACAGTGATGATGACAATGACGATGATGATGATGATGATTTTATTTCTGTATTATCAATACTGTGTATGGACTGGCAAAAAATAGATATTGCATAAATGTTTGATAAATAAATGTCAATATCACAGCATCTGCACCATGTTTCTCTCTTAAATTGCACTTAATTGAGATTTGACTTTCCATTTGCCTTTTTGTCTTTTATTGAACAATGGAAAAGACTAATTTTGCGCCTTTAAAATAATTTATTGTATGAATTACATATTACATTTAACATAATCAATTTCATCATATCTTTTTAATAATCTCAGGACACCAGGTTTGGAAAATATGAGTATTTCCATTTAATCTGCATGATGTATTGTATATTAGAAATAGGTTTTTTGTTTCTTTGTCGGTACCTATTTTGAATAACTTTAAAAAAGAACCCAAGACTAGCCAAAGCCACATCATTTTTTTTTATTATTATATGACAGGAAAAATGCTTGTGCATTTACAATTACTGAGTACATTTAAATCATTATTCATTTATGGAATAACATTAATTTCTGAATAGTGTGGCACCACATATGAATGATTCAAAACAAAGCAGAGTCTCTTCAAGTCTTTTAGGTCCTCATATCAACCTCCTATTCGCTGTTGCCACCCACAGATACTTCTCAATCTGAAGAAAAGCCATTATCAGTCAGATAACTAGATGAGACTTGTAAAAAAAAAAACAAGACAATAAATTTAGTTAAAGAATTAAATCCTCAGAAGACAAAAAAAGGATATATAACTATTTTGAAGCTATTAACTATGGAAATTCCAAAACACCTTTAAATTAATTTTAAAACAATAGTATTTTTCAGTTATTTTTCTCACTCAGAACAAATTCTATTTTTCATTTTTTAAATGTCTCCTTTATTTTAATGCAAACAAGCAACATATTGACAAAAAGGTTATTCTCAAAATATAAGGATATTTATTATCTATTAAATTAAAAAATGTTAAACATGCTCAATGTATTTTCTGGCTTAGAATGTAATCACTGATTCATCCACTTGTGTAATGTACATTTATTAAACAAGAATTGAGTTATACAGTTAAATGTTGAACTATTTAGTTGATATAAAATTTAATATCTATTGACTATGTGTGATAGTCACCTGTAGTAATATTTATCTAGTTTTCTGATTATAAAAAATAATAGGTATTTAATATTATATATTAAAAGATAGTCCAATGCAACAGATTAGTTAAGAGTTTGCCTCCAGAATTCTGGAGACAAAGAATTCTCTTCCTTACCCATATACAAGATACTGAAACATTCTGTACTTTGATTTATTCATCTGTCCAACTAGAATGGTAATAATGATACCTAACTCTAGGAATCCTGACAAAATTAAGTTTTAGTTAATACTAGTATTTCTCTTCTGTCACTGGACACAATGAAAATAGATAAGGTAAACATTTTCTACTAAGTATCAAAAGAGGAAAATGTGGGGCCATAGTGTCATTTTAATAAGTAGCTAGGAAACAAATTAAGTGCATTTGAAACTAAAAATATTTCACATAAGGTTTTTAAATTATTCTGTCAAAATTAATACTTCAATTTAAAAATGAAATTAAAATATTTCCAACATTAATTTTAAGGTTTCAGGATCAAAGTGAGTGATTGTTTTTCAAACTGCATTTGTTTTTCTTTATTATATCTACCGATTTAAATATTCCCTCAAAAGTCATTGACAGAATTCACTGGCATCTGAATCTGCTTGGGAATTCTGGTTTGGGACTAAGATCATATTAAGCCATGTCATTGACCACCTGGTGTTCATGAACTCTGAGAGACATATGACTGTGAAAAACAAATAAATAAACAAAAATACAAGCCGGCCATATATAGAATTATAGTTTTATGTAGGACTATGTAAAAACTGTTTTTACGTAGTCTGGAGGAGCCTATGTATTATAAAAAAGTATAAGTTTATTATATATGTGTACTAATTAGTACAGACAGTGGTCCATAGTAAACATATATACATCTTTGGTTTTAGGCTTCATATGGGATGATGAAGAAACTGTGATTGGAGGCTGGAAGGGTAGTAATTTATATTATTTTGTGGTGAAACATTTTATAAAAAGTATCACTTGTGATAACTTGGAAGGCAGGTGACATTCTTGAATGAGCTTTGACCTATAGTTGAGGAGGCTGGGAAATAAGATGTAAAGAGTAC
Organism: Panthera uncia; assembly: GCF_023721935.1. Taxonomy (NCBI): domain Eukaryota; kingdom Metazoa; phylum Chordata; class Mammalia; order Carnivora; family Felidae; genus Panthera; species Panthera uncia. Next base: position 98,547,212 of record NC_064810.1, on the reverse strand, counting down.
TTCTAAGTTGCTATGGGTGTCATTTGACAAGGTATTACAAGAAAGAAATGAACTCAGAAAATAATTGCAAGAGAGAATAAAAGGAAAATAAGATAAAAGAAAATTAAAAGGATTCTAAAAATTACAGAAATATACAAAGTTGGAATATGGAAGATTCTTCACTCTATCCTGTAACATAAAACTGAGATATTTGAGCAAGGAAAGCCAATTTAATTAATGGAAAAGATGTTTGAGTCAATTAAGCTTGTGCTCAATAAAACTTTTCTATTGCACAAAATGGTTCAATTAAAAAGAGACTGGGGACACCTGGGTGACTCAGTCTGTTGTGCATCCCACCCTTAATTTCAGCTCAGGTCATGATACCAGGGTTGTGGGATCGAGCCCAGCATGGGGCTCCATGCTGGGCATGGAACCTGCTTAGGATTCTGTCTCTCTCTCCCTCTGCCCCTTTCCCTTGCTCTTTCTCTCTCTATATATAATAATGATAATAATAATAATTAATAAAGAAATAAATAAAGGAAATAAAAGGAGAGACACTAAGGCAATGGCTCTTCATGTTGGCTCACAGTTGCTTCAGGATCCAAGAGATGACCGAGGTCAGCAGGCATATTACTCAAAGCACTAACAGACATGACATCTCCTGAGTTCCATGACAAATAGTGGTGGTAGTAAGACCAAGGCCATATGGGACTATAGCCAACTCTATAGGTAGATAGGGCTGCCTCTGGGTCTGTAGCTCCAACCACCATTACTGAGCTTGCCACTTGGGCATAGGTCTGCTTTCTTAAAACAGCCCTCCTCAGTCTTGAGCTCCATCAGGGCTTCATAACTTCCTACTTGGATCCCAAAGATCCCACAAGCCACCTTTATCTGTGGGTGGCTGCCAAATTATTGTTGCTATGGGACATATGAAAATGGGCCCTCCAATTTCACCATCTTGCTGATGTCCTGATTATATTGTTCAAAATCATTTTCCTCACCATTTTATTATTTATTTATTTATTGCTTAACACTTTTTATTTATTTTTGAGAGACAGAGTGCGAGCTGGGGAGGGGCAGAGAGAGGGAGATGCAGAATCTGAAGCAGGCTCCAAGCTCTGAGCTGTCAGCACAGAGCCCAGTGCGGGGCTTGAACCCACCAACCGTGAGATCATGACCTAAGCTGAAGTCGGACGCTCAACTGAATGAACTACCTAGGTGCCCCTTCTTCACCATTTTAAAGGAAGATTATATCCACCCTTTACTATCAAGCTTGGACATGTAACTTGCTTTCGTTAAGAAAAAGTAAGCAGGGATGACCTATATTACTTCAATGCAGAAATGTTAAAGGCCAACACATAGCTTGCCAGAGTCTCCTTTCTTTTCTCAAGATTGAGAATGTTTTGTTTTGTTTTTTAATTGTTTAAAATGTTTATTTTTGAGAGAGAGAGAGAGAGACAGAGTGTGAGCAGGGGAGAGGAAGAGAGAGAGGGAGACAAAGAATCAAAGCAGGCTCCAGTTTCTGAGCTATCAGCACAGAGCCCCATGAGGGGCTCGGACTCAGGAACTGCGAGATCATGACCTGAGCAGAAGTCAGACACTTAACTGACTGAACCACCCAGGTGCCCCAAGATTGACAGTGTTTAAGAGACAATTCCTATTTTAGCTTGGGTCCTGGAGTGAACATAAATGACAAAACTATTCTGTATTTTTTCACTATTTTTAAAGCAGCATAACTTAATCTTATTTAACTGACACTCAAGGAAAACAGCCTACATTGCTCACTTCTATGCAAGCCTAAATCCAAGTCGTACATAGGTTCACTCTTACATAATGAGACAGATCCATATCACAATAGCCAAAGAGAAGAAACAAATGAAAATAACTTAAAGTAGACTTTTGCCCAATCCAGCCTTATTAAGGTTACATTCTTGAAAATGTGGCAAAATCTGTGAATTTGCACTTGATCAGCCAATACTACTCCTTGCAAAAAATATGGGTTTAGATGACAGGGCAGAGAGGATAAATACCATAGAGGCCATACTTATTATTAATAATATAAAATACAGACTTTCCATATAAATACCAGTAGAGTGTGTCCAAACAAACTCTATTTGAAATATTCTCTACACTTTGGATTGTTAAAATTACTTATATTCGTGCTTTATAATTTCAATGCATTTTTTTTTTTACTTGAGAGAGAGAGAAAGAGCATGAGTGGGGGAAAGGGGCAGCGGAAGAGAGGGAGAGAGAGAGACAGAGAGAGAGAATCCTAAGCAGGCTCATTTCTCAGCGACACTGGGATCATGACCTGACCCAAAATCAAGAGTCAGATGCTCAATTAACTGATCATGGAGCCCCTCAATGCAAATTTTTTTAATTTTTAAAAAAAAAATTTTAATTTAATTTTTTAAATTACATCCAAATTAGTTAGCATATAGTGCAACAATGATTTCAGGAGTAGATTCCTTAGTGCCCCTTACCCATTTAGCCCATCCCCCCTCCCACAAGCCCTCTAGTAACCCTGGAATTATTTGTTCTCCATATTTAAGAGTCTCTTATGTTTTGTCCCCTTCCCTGTTTTTATATTATTTTTGCTTCCCTTCCCTTATGTGCATCTGTGAAAGACATTTTCTCTCGGTTACTTGATCAAAGTCAGTGAATGCTCTCAATAAAAATCCTTAGCACTAACTAGTAGCAGAGTTTTATTAAATGGTTTATAAATACACAGATGCTCATTATCAAGGCTTCATAGGGTCTCTTTTTTCTCTACTCTATATTTCATTTAGTAGAGATTACTTCTGCCTGCACACACTGCTACCATTATTCAAGATCTCCATATTTTTATACTCAGACTTAGCACTCTCTGAAGTCTGAATGTTTGTTTTCCTTATTAGCTGCCACACAATCTTAAGTATATTTCCTCTATTCAACCCATAAAGGTATAAGATATGGGCAGTAATTCATAAACATTTATCTTTACTGTTACACAGTCAAATCAAGAAATCCAGAACATGCAAAATTGTTCTTAATTTCCAGACTTGATTTGAAAGTTTAAGGCCATGTATAGTCTACAGATGGTAAAAGTTGGTCATGGGTCATATTCAAATGAATGATCTTAGGACCTTGGTTCTAACAGACAAAAATAATATTTATAAAGGACTGGTAATGGGTGTGGCTGAGCCTGCAAGTAAGAATCAATATTGTGTTTTCTTCTTCCTTCAACACTCACAGCAAGACATGGTTTTTCTGCCTCCCTTAAAGTTAATGCCACCTTTTCCTGGGTTCTGGCAAATGGAATCTAACTAGAATTAAAGTGGGTAATGCCAGATAACCTGTAAAAAATGTCTTGTGCTGTGCTCAGTCTTTTTCCTCATCTGCATGTGGATTTTCATGACACTGAGGTGGGAAAGGCAAGACAGTAGAAGAACCCTGAGTCAGTGAGTCCTATGAGGTTCAGAGCCACTTTCTCGAAGTCACTTCCTCCATCTGCATCGAATTGAAGTAAAATTGAGAAATAAACTTTAACTATTAAGTTACTGATAGCCATTGGAATTTTGGAGTTGTTAAGAAATCAACCTTCTCTGATTAATAGAAAGCTAGAAACTGTTCTTAAAGCATTTTATCTTTTACCACAATTATTGCTCACAACGATCAAACAAAGTAGAGGCTCCATTTGCAGGTAAGGAAACCAAAGCCAAAAGAAGTTAAGTTATCCAAAGTCGCAGAGATGATGAGTGGCAAAACTGGAACTTGAACTCAAGAAGCTTGCTTCCAGATCCAGCTTTCTTAAATATTACACATCTCTTTAGGCATTATCAAAAGACCACCTCTTGTAACTGGCAGGGGAATTTCTATTTAGAACCATTTTGTCCCTTATTGTCCCCCTGATAGTCCCTCAATCCCTTTAACCACTCCATTTCCTTTGCTGTGAAACACAAAGGAACCACATCATTTATTACTTGGTCATAGTCATTCTGCTCTGTCAGATTCCAATGTTGGATGAAGCTGAGACAAGACAGGAAGGACTGGAAATTCTTTAGATACAGAAAAACGGTCTCAATATTGCATTTCTTCTTTTGGTCAAGAATTTATAACACTTACTTGGCATAGTTTCCAAATTTTTTTTCTCTCTATCTCCCTGTATGTAAAGATGAAATTTACCATAATCCCTTACCCTTATTAAGGGAATGTATACAAGCATAATTAATCTATGTTACATTTGAAATTTTTTTTCATTGCTATTTCAGACCAAAACGCAGTCTGTTGCCCATGTCTGACTGATTATTACTCTGAACTTCACCAATGATAATTGGTTCATTGGTGGACACTTGAAACCAGGTGGACCAAGCTGTATTTCTGAAACTTTTGCAAAACTATTATTTTTCAGAAAAGAAGCTGTAAAGCCAATAGAGGCATAAACCAGTATAAATCTTGCTGGTGATGATGCAGAGAGTTTCCTGAAAACAATACTAATAAGAGAATGTAGAAATAAAGATTGGTGACCTTGAACCAGGATATCTCTGAAGCTGTCCATACCACCTTATAATTCTAGCAGATTAACATCTACTTCATGATATTTGCTAGATATCCACTAATATCCATAGCTTGATAGTAAAGTATCAAAGGTCAATACCCTGAACCTGATATTGGGAGAATGCAATCTTAGGACTTGATGGGAGAACTTTTCTCTCTTTGTAGGAATTTCCAATTTTGTTTTTCTCTCCACCTTTCAATGTTATTCAGGATTTATTCCCAAAAGTTCTGATGCAAAAATGCATACAAGAAGTATATTTCTAAAGTAATAACAACAATGATGCTAGAGAACTATCAATCTTTTGAGTTTGAATCTTGTAGGAAAGGGGAAATCTACCTACGTTAGACAGACAACACTTGAATTTAGATTGACAAGCTATACATACTTTCCTTGGGCTAGTGACAAAAAAAAATGACAAGCTTTTTGGTTTGCTTTCTTTGCTTTGCTTTTCGTTTTTCTTTTGACTTTGCTTTTCTTGCTTTTAACCCCAGGGTAAGTCTCACTCCCTCACCCTGTGTTCTAGGCTATAAGCTAAAACCCAATTCATGCATTTTATCCCTTGCAAATCAAATGGTTTCAAAAAAGTAAATGAAAATGGGGCACCACAGAAAGTTGAAAGGATTTTTTTCAAGTTTCTTTTGCTTCCAAAGTGATTACATATATATTATATTAGACCAGGTGTTGGAATTTTTCACTTGGTTTGCAAACCCAAACTAATAAACATGTTAAACTATTATTAATATTACAGACTTTACCTACAATGAGACCATTGCCCATGCCAAGTCATCAACAGGCCCCAACTCATCCCTGTTTTCTGCCTTTCCATGGAAACAGTCCTTGTCAATTTTCCTATCATTACAAGGACAAGTGTTTGAGATCACAGTAAGCTAGAAATGCATCACAGCGTCATAAGGCCAGCACAGCTACTTTTGCCCACAGCCTGCTCTCTGTGCGTAAGTAGGCACTGCAGGAACTCTGATACCGTAGAGAATGGAATTCTTCTGCTCCTCCATAGGCCAAGCCTATTCAGGATGCTATATTGTCTTCCCTATACTTCTCAGTGCTCCATGACTTAAAAGTTCCACCACTGCATGAAGACCTCTTTGGATCTGTGTGGTGGATCTGAAGAACAATAATGTGCATTCTGGAAGTTGACTTGCATGTGCCAGTGCCTGCTCCTTCCTCAGGGACCTTCTGATCTTCTAGCTTATTCGGCACTTGGCCTCACTAATAAATAAAAAAAAAATGTTTAAAGAAAAAAAACGCATGATATGAGGGGAGGAAAGAGTAATAAGCACTTAGAGTACTTACTTTACTATGGGCACTTACAGAAGGTAAAGGAAGGTAAAGGTTGGTTACATTTTGCTATTCTTTTAGTATATTTGATATCTGTTCTCAAAACAATTATAGAACATTTCTTGACCATAGAAAATCACAATTTTGTTATGAATATCTTTTAAACCAAGTTAAAAAATGAATTGCACAAGTCAAAATTTAAAATGTTTCCAAAGTTGCAACTGGAAATTTTCTATATCAGTAATGGTGTTTCTTCTAAAAGGAAGAGGGTGACAAAAAATTGTTAACACAATGTTGTACTAACAAAGTCAATTCTTATGTTTTTCATTAATAGCTATAATAAAGTAAGATTCGATAAGGGGATAATTGGGAGTAAGTGGGGACCAACAGGACCAATATTTATTTAACACTGCTTTCATTCCCTTCTTCAGTCTTTTGAAGTCAGCTTAAGATATTTCAGAGAAAGGAAGTGTGTAGATATCTCATTTCCTTTCTACCAGCTCTTTCTTCCTATCTAATTACACCAGTTTGCTTACAGATTTGTATTATTGTATCTTTTCTGCAATTAGCAAAGTGAGTATTATTTAACTTCTGATTTTGATGCATTCATTTAGTAGCAAAATTATTAAAGTAATTCTCCATGAGTCTTATTGTATGATGCTAACTAGCTTTAAAGAAGTTTTTGAGAAATAATGTACTTTTTATGGTATAATGGTATAATTGACTATTTCCATGATGGTTATTAAGAGACACTCAGCCTTATACAAAATATTTTGATTAGACAATCACTACCTAAATGAAAACAAATAAAAGAAATAAATTTGTGCACTGAAATAAATTAAATTAATGCTTGATTTGATGAGCATATCATGGAGATTGCTCAACTCCGGGGGGGGGGGGGGGAATTAAGAGAACTAATATCCATAGAATAATGTTATTTGGAGAATGAATTGTTTTCTTCCTTTCCATTTTCATTAAAGCTGTGTTAGGAATCTGAATGTTAATTGAATGTTGATTCTTTTATGTTGCAATACTCTACTATTAAAATATGTCCCTCATCATTGTTCAAGATATTGACTGTTTTATCTTTAATTATCTTTACCATCTAGTTTTCAATACCACCAAAGATGGCAATTTAATAAGATTAAAGATTTAAAAATTTAAATAATAATTATTCTTTTTAAATTATCATATAAAACTAATACCAGTTTTATTTGAAATATCTTGATTTTCTGTTAAAATACATTATCCGTATTTTATGCTTACATATAAGTATTTTGAAAATTTAATCAGAAAAAACTAATTATTTTCTGAGATACATTCTGACATGGGTTATGGGTTGCTTGTTTGTTTGTTTTTTATTAGTAGGGGAGTGCATTTATCTCTTTGTATAATATTTTGGCATAGCTTCCCCCTAAAACTGATGAAACTACATGTCTTTAATTCTAAGTGTTTTCATAACTTGACATCTCTGAAATAAAAATATGTTTCACAATCAAAAATATGTTTCACACTTTATTATTGTAACTAGTAGACTTTTTTTCTCAGTAAAGCAAAATACATTGTGTTACAGTCGACAAAATCACTGTTCCAATAAAATAAGGTAGTATAACTATTCAAACTAAAGCATGAAATATTACTTGGAGATATCTCATCTTCCTTAGATTTAGCTACATAAACTGAATTTTGAAACTCAAATGATTTATTTAGAAAATAATTATTTTTGTTATCTAAGGTTTTTCTTCATATATATATATATATATAATCTGGAACTCTTGTCTGTTGACTCACTTTTTTAAAGCAATAGGTGACATTTTCCCTAATAAACTTCTTATTGGCTTGGTTTTTAAAGAAATCCAGTATCTAGGAAAAGCAGAATTGTTTGTTAAAGAAGATTTAAATAGTGAACCCATTACGAATACATCAAACTTAATTTTCTGTTCTGAGCAATATATATTATTATTCCATATTGTCTTTCTATATGTGTCATAAGTGAGACTATTTCATGCATACATGCACATAAAATAAATGTATTATAAATTTAAAAATGAAAGACTCCTTGTGAAAAAAAAATATGTGCTTTCTATCATATTAGTCTTGGGACTGGATTCCCCATTCTTGCCAAATGCTATAAAGCCTATCCTGAGAAGTTCTTTGAACCGTGGATGTGAATCAGCTCTTAGTTGAGGTATATTTCCTCAAATTGATGACAATGATTGGTTCTGACCTACAATGGTCCAACTATAGTGGAGTTCAGGACCTTTAACTTATTAATCATTGATAAATAACTGGAGAAAGAGATAATTACTTCCCACCGGAAATCAGTGTTAAAGGGAAGAGTCCAGAACATCTAGCACACTTCCCATGACCAGGAAAGAAGAGCTTATTACTTTGGTGGAAAATATATACCTTCAAGAAAATATTTCCTCAATGGACATTTCAATTTTGCAAAGTGAGAGAAAAAAATCTGTGTTGAGACTGAAAAATGTACAAAACACTCATTTGTGCTGCAAAATAATAGACATAGTTTCTTGACTGTAGACAATGGCACCTATGGTTCTTTTTAGAAGTTCTTGTACCGTGAATATTGTGATATCTTTGAAAGATATAGCCTTTAGTTCTTTTTTTTTTTAAGTCTATTTTGAGAGAGACAGTGCAGTCAGGGGAGGGGCAGAGAGGGAGGGAGAGAGAGAATCCCAAGCAGGTTCTGTGCTTATAGCATAGAGCCCAATGTGGGGCTCCATCTCACAAACTGCAAGATATCCCTTGAGCCAAAATCAAGAGTTGAATGCCTAACTGATTGGGCCACCCAGGTGCCCAGGTTTTTATTTTTGATGTATGTGTGTATTGATGCCAATCTTCACCAATAACAGATGGACCATAAATTACAGAACCCGTCCTTAATTGTAACTCTGAAGACTCAGTGCATATCCTTTCATTTTCTTGATTAATACTGATGTGGTTTGAAGTGCTAAGGTTTGGCCAAGAGAGAATTTTTGAGACATTTTCAGTACAAAATGTGTTCTTATTATAGCACTGGGGCAGGACCCAAGGACTGGGTGGAGGAGAGGGGGACAGGAAGCACTGCATTGGGGATGTGAAGAATGACTGATTATATGCTTTGGAATTGGGGGAGATCAAGACAAAGGAACTTTCCAAAAGGACTTTCATATGTTAAAGAAGACTCACAGGATTCTGGAGGCACTAGCGGTTGTCAAGCTAGGGTTGTTTTTCCTTTTAGCAAAGCATTAACATTAAGACATTCAAGAGTTTCTAGAGGAGTGTCATATTCTGCCTGTCTCAAGTATTTGTCAACTGGCTGCAGATTATAAAGAAATTTAATTTTATCCACATTTCCTTTTCCTGTGTTCCCCGCATCACTACTATGATGTGGTGGAGATTCTTGGCCTTATACAATAAAGGCACACACAGAAACACACACAATTATAGATTTATATGATAAGTTGTTAGTATACATTTTTCTTAATTTCATAATCTTTGTGCAAAGGACTGACTACTATAAATTACTATAATTTTGTGTAATTATTTATATTTGTATTTGTTAAATTGAACAAAATCATCACTAATCTTCAAAATTTTAGCCTACAACTCATTAAATCAAATGGAAATATTAAATTTTACTAGTAGAATGACTTAGGTATTTAGCTTTTGTTTATTTCTGAAATTGTCTATCTATCTACCTATCTAATATACACTATTATGATATATAATATCATCTATATTGAATAGATCTATGTACATAATGTTTATATGTATATAACTTAACACTAAATTTAAAAAGAGATTTTTTTATATGTATTTATTTCTTTTGAGAGAAAGAGAATGAACAGGGGAGGGGCAGAGAGAGAGGGAGAGAGAATCCAACCCACAAACCATGAGATCATGACCTGAGCAGAAATCAAGAGTCAGATGCTCAACCAACTGAGCCACCCAGGCCCCCCAAAAAGAGATATTTTTTAAAGCTACAATACAATAAAATAATACCTATTTTCAAATGCTTTTTTGATAGAAAGGTTTTAGGTTTTAATACATACACTGTGATAAACATTACACTAAAACTTTTCCCCAGACTCTTAACTATAGAGAACAAACTGGGGTTGCTGGAGGGGAGGTGGGTTAAGTGGGTGATAGGTATTAAGGAGGGCACTTATGATGAGCACTGGGTGTTGTATGTAAGTGATAAATCACTAAATTCTATTCCTGAAACTAATCATTACACTGTATGTTAACCAACTAGAATTTAAATAAAAACTTTAAAAATAAAAAAAAATATAATAAAACATTTCCTCAGATTTGTTGATATGTTTATTTAAAAATTTCTAGAATATATTCTTTATCCTTAGGCAATACATTCCTTAAGGGCACATCTGTCACAATTTAAATATCATTAGAATAATTTACATTAAATGGAGACACAGGCAGAAAAGAAATTAATGAATATAGTTCACCCATAGAACTAATGTTAAGTAGAAATCACAGAAAATGTTGAAATAAAAATTGTCATATTCATTCCAGTGTGTCGTGACTTCTAATTTTCAATATGAATTTATCATTATCTAACATTCAAAGGCATTTATTCAATTTATATATTCTGAGTGCCAACTATGTGCCAGGCTCTATCTAGGAACTGGTAATACTTCACTAAATAAAATAGATGCATTTCCTGTCTAAAATTTTAATTCTAGCAAAAGAAAATCAAGTAAGTATATAATGTAATATTTGTTTGTGACAAGCAACTGTTGGAAGAAACAAAGCAGAGCTCTAACATCGCACTATGTTAGTGAAGGTGGTTATTCCCTACTCCCTTGACTCCCCACGATCATGACTTTACTTCTTTATTCTTCAATTCTCTTACTTTGTCCCTATTTTGTCACTTCCTCTCTGAGGGTCTTACATTCAATTTTCCCAAGAGACTAAGAGTTGATTGGGTCAGTAAGTTACTATGGAATATGGAATATCATTTATCTCTCTCATGTTGAACCTGTAGGTAGTTGGCTCTCTTTGCCTGGGATGTTGATTCCTTGTCTAACTCATTGTCCCCATGATAAGAGTGTCATATCAGACTAAACATATCAGACCTAGAAATAACTGATAATATAATTTGAAAAAAATCTATGAAAAGAGAAACTACAGGATACACATAAGAGAGACATTTTTCCCAGACTAACATAAGAGTGAGCTCCACAGAAAATAACCAAGTGGTGTCTTGAATTCCCTTGAATATAAATCACTCTTTCATACTTAAAAGATCTGTAGAGATTATTTGCTTTGTTGGGAATGCTTTTCTTTTCTTCTCTAATCATTGCCTGGGATTCCACAGTGGATTCTTGTTGTTCATAGTAGTTGTATTCTATGATGTCTTTGCAAACACTGAATTAGTGAATACTGAACAGTTGTTCTCAGAGGAAATGCAGGGTTAGTTTCCTGTGAGCCTTGGCTCATAACATTTTCATTAACTAATCAATACATAACCCTGTTTTATATGTGTTTCTGTTTAAAGATACCTTATTTAATATACTTACACAGGACTATAAATTATCCCTGGATGAAGCTTATCAATATACATGTTTTCCCTAGAAGTACATCAAAGCCTTCTTGCACTTAGGTACATTAGAAGATGCTTCACTATTATGCTTAGGGGACATTTTAAAAAGTCAAACCACCAACAAAATATAGAAATTGTGGCTCTAAATAGACCTTGAAAAGGAAACGTTTTCAGTATGAGAGTTACAACAAGAAGGTAGAATATTACTTAGTTTGACCTTGGCTGGAAACATGGGTGCTAAGCATCTTAATTTTTTGTCGCTCTGCACATGTTCTTAAGTGACCACAAAATCATCATATTGATTTTGGGATTACAGATAAATTTTAGTGAGCAGGCAAATTTGCAAATATGGACTTAGCAAATAATTAGGATCAACTTCTTTTCATGGCTTCTACTCACTCTTCTCTGATTCTTTGCTTCTTTCTCTTCTAGCATCTCGTAAAATTAGCCAGTTTTTACTACATGTGTCATAGTACTTCACCGACACCTGTTAGTATAACACTTAATTTACTGTAAGATTGATCTTCAAAGTCATCACTTTGAAATCATAGATCATGGATATATCATTTTGATATTCCCACTGTATTCACATAGTAGGTATTCATTTAAGATCTGTGAAAAAAGGGAGGGAAGAGAGAGACAGGGAGGAAGCTAGGATGGAAAATGAGCAGTTCATTCTTAATAAGCTGTTAACACACAACTCTGTCAATAAAACTTTTTATTTTACTGCTGTATCACAATGTGCCCTCCAGGAATTCATTTCAATTCTTTATTTCATTTTTCCATCTTTGAAATAAGAAAAATAATTCTTTTCACTTATTTCTGAAATGTCTGAAGACATTCAAGAGGAAAATCAAATGATTTTGTGCTCATTGGAAGGTCTTATCTAAATTTGAGGCCAGTGATATTGTTAGTGTTATTATTTTTGCCAAAGGAACTTAAGAGACTATATAAGTAAAATCTTCTGAAGTTGTTCATTTTGTTTGAAGTGGAATAAAATGTAATGAAAAATTTTCGTTTGTAAGCAGAAGGTCTTACAAAATGAGTCTTCTTGGATTGAGAAGGAAAAGAAAATGCAACAAGCTTTGATAGAGAGCTTTGATACAGTATAGAGGCAAGCTGTTCGGTTTGGTTTAGTTTGGTTGTCTGGATTGAATTGGACTGTGCCCTTTCAGGGCTCCTTGCTTGAGAAATATAACTTTGTACAAGTTTTAATATGCATATACAGAGTACCAAACTACTTCTCTCTCCTCATCCTTGTTTCACTAGGCTAGAACAAGATTAGTAAAAGCCCCTGCTGTTCAACTGTATCCTATTAAGATCACAAGAGGAGGAAATGAACCAAAAAGTGGTGATAAAAAGGTGATAGTCTATGGATTAATGGGTAAAAAAAGGTTTATCTCCATTCATTTAGGACTCACTTCTTATACTATTCTTAGATATTTCTTTAAATTTTATGTAAGGGATGCATGTCATGATTATAAAAAGGCACAATCAAGTTTATTTTTCTTAATAAAATAGGCGATAATTTTTATTTGTGTATAAATATTTTTTAAAAACACTAAAAAAGTTGTCACGTTATGTGTTATACACATCATACCTTTAGGGTTTACATAATTTATGTAAAATAAATGAGACATTAAATGTTTGAAATTACTTCAACAATAGGGCTGATATGCACTTTAGAATAAACACTATAATCATGATTAAGAATAGAAAACATTATCTTCCACTTTTTCTTTTTTTTTTTAATTTTTTTTTTTTAATGTTTATTTATTTTTGAGACAGAGAGAGACAGAGCATGAACAGGGGAGGGTCAGAGAGAGAGGGAGACGCAGAATCTGAAACAGGCTTCAGGCTCTAAGCTGTCAGCACAGAGTCCGACGCGGGGCTCGAACTCACGGACCGCGAGATCATGACCTGAGCCGAAGTCGGCCGCTTAACCGACTGAGCCACCCAGGCGCCCCTCTTCCACTTTTTCAAGAACACAAAACAATTAAGTGTGTTACTTCTTTCAAAATAAGTTTTTTAAAATAAAGCAATCCTCCAGTAAACACAAAGGAATAAAAGTTTAGTTGTCACACCATTCTAGATACTTATAGATATTAGGACTATGCTATATTTAACTCAGTTTATTTTAAAATCCTGGTTACCTAATAATAATAAGATGTGTGACTACTTTATCTCAAATTACTTGTGTATATGTTATTTACTTATATGGGGTTTTGTAGAATTAATAATGGTTATGCCCAAATATGCAGAAAGATCATGACTAAAAGTCAACAAAGATAATCGTAATTTCCACCCTGACTATATTGCCTTTACTATTTGAATAACACACATGACTAATCTTGTTTCAAAACTTTTCCCTCAAATTCAGTGTTCCTATTATGTATAGATAGATTACCAAAAAAAAAAAAAAAAGTTCCAAATGTAATATATGACATTTATTTTGCTTAAGAACCTGCAATTTGAACGAGATTCCCTAGGAACAGCTCGTTTTTGTTCCACTAGTCATCAGAGGCTCAGTGACTGAGGGCTGGAATCATCAGTGTCTTACTCACATGCCTGAAAACTATTTATCAGCCGAGGTTACCGAATAGCCCACATGTCTTTCTATGTAGTAAATGGCTTCTTCATAGTATGGTGGCTGAGACTCAAGGGTGAGCCCCACAAGAAAAAGATAACCATGTGGAAGCTCTATTGTCTCTTATGAGCTATCCTCAGAAGTCATAAAGTGTCACTTCTGCTGTATTCTATCTACTTAGAAGCGAGTTACTAAGACTATCTCAGATTCAAGGGGAGAGGAATTAGGCTTTATATTACAAAAGCATGTTAGCGGGCATACTTGTAAGTGTGGCTAAGCTTAGAAAATATTATTTGCCACAATCTCTTTAGTTTAAATAAGTACTGATCTATCCTAATTCTGCCTCTCCATCTTATGTTGTTATAGCTGTCGTTTGACTTATTTCTGATCATTCAGTAGGTAGAAAAAATTTATCTTTTTCCAATTACTTGGGGTGAAAATAAAGCATTTCCCTGGGAAATTGATGATAAAACCATTTGTTGTTTATCAGCTAATAAAGCTACACCTTAGAAGTGGTCATACTCAGTTGGAGAAAAGCATTATACATCATTGGAAATACAAATATTTCCTTTATTCATTTCTGATGTCTGAATTACATATTATTTATTTCAAAAAAAAGAAAAGACATCAAAATTAAATTCAATAATAGCAAAATAACATTCCCAGGATTGGTAAGTAAGTAAATCATTGTTCTCTGTAAATGACTCTTCAGTTTGCACCTAAAAAAAGGTTTACGTAAGTGCCTTTTGAAGCTGATGATGAAATTACTTTGATGCTAAAATTATTTTCTAAGAAATATTTCAAACTCGCAATCTCTGTTGTTTCTTGTCACCTGTAGCTGTGGCAAAAGACTGCTTCCATATAAATGAATGAGAGAAGGCATCATAAAAGATTTATTTCTGCTGCCCCATTTTTCTTATTTATTTCTAACATTCTGCCCATTTACCATGAGCTTCCTCACATTTCAGAAACAGCTAGTCGTCTTTGAGAACAAATTGTGCTATTTACTTCTGTCCTCAGAGAAAACGAATGGTTTAGTGGGTGAGATGTCCAGAACAATAAGGAAAACTTGTGCTATGTATTCCCAACAGAAGAAATAGATCTTCTGTAAATAACTCCCAGCACAATCATGGCAGGTCTCAGCACTGCACAGAGTTATACATATTTTTTTCTTTACATAACTTTAAAACCTTTCAAAAGAAAAATCAGCAGAAGGCTTTATGCAGATGCATAGACTTACCCCAAAGTTATAGAAACAGAATATTTGAAATAAGTGTTTTAGTTATATTCCTATATAATTTAGTACACACACACACACACACACACACATTGATTTTCAACTTCATGGACAGAAAATACTTTAGATGAAATGAATACAACCAAATAATAATATTAGGAAAAGAAAAATAATGTTATTTTGTATAAATCAAAGGGAACTAATGATGAAGTTTAACAAATCATTATATTTTTGTTTTGTTTATTTGTTTTTGTTTATTTTAAGTGGCTTCACACCCAGTTGGAGCCCAATGTGGGACTTGTGTTCATGACTGTGAGATCAAGGCCTGAACTGAGATCCAAGCCAGTCACTGAACCGACTGAGTCATCCAGGCCCCCCCAATAAATTATTGTATTATTTTAGTCAGAAAGAAGAGCTAGATTTCTAACATTTACTAAATCCATGCCACATGCCAGACTTATTTCATAAGAGATTTACATATTTATAAAAACTTAATTGAAGGGGTGCCTGGGTGGCTCAGTTGGTTCGGCATCAGACTCTTGATTTCAGCTCAGGTCATGATCTCACGGTTTCTGGGTTCAAGCCCTGCAATGGGCTCCATGCTGACAGTGTGGGGCCTGCTTGAGATTCTCTATCTCTCTCTCTGCCCCTCCCGTGCTTGCTCTCTCTCTTTTTCTCAAAATAAATAAATAAAATTTTAAAAAGCCTTAACTCTTACAGATATTTTATATGATAAACACTTTTATTCTCATTACACATATGAGAAAATTGAGATTGATAGAAGTTAGACAGCTTTTCCCAATCCCCTAAAAAAGAAATAGGAAATTATTATTCCCAGAATAATGGGAATCTCAAGACCACTCTCATATCTGACACCTATTGCAAGCTTCAAGGTCCTCAAACCCACTTTTACAGTCAATAATTTGCTAGAAAAACTTGCAGAACTAAGGAAAAATATTTTACTCATAGTTAGGGCTTATTGTAGTGAAAAGATACAGATTAAAATCAGTATAGGAAAGAGTCCGTAGGGCAGGGTCCAGGAGACATCAAAACATAGAGCTTCCAGCTGACCTGTCCCAGTGAAGGAGTGCAGACAGCACTGATTTCTCCTAGCCATGATGTTTGGCAGTATGCATGGAGTATTGTTAACCAAAAAACTCATCTGGTCTTTAGTGAGAACTTTTATTGGGGTTTAATCATATAGATGTGATTGATCACCAACATGGCTGATCTTGGTCTCCAACCATGGCCATACATTGAGTTGATACTGAGTGGTCCAAGGTCCCCCACTGCATTGTTTTCATAGATTACTAGACATAGCCAAAGACCACCATGTGAACAAAAACATTATTATCAGGGACGCCTGGGTGGCTCAGTCGGTTAAGCGTCTGACTTCAGCTCAGGTCACAATCTCACGGTCCGTGAGTTCAAGCCCCGCATCGGGCTCTGGGCAGATGGCTCAGAGCCTGGAGCCTGCTTCTGATTCTGCGTCTCCCTCTCTCTCTGCCCCTCCCCTGTTCATGCTCTGTCTCTCTCTGTCTCAAAAATAAATAAACGTTAAAAAAAAATAAAAATAAAAAAACCATTATCAGACAGGACATTCCAAGGGTTTTGAAATTACCTTCTAGAAGCTGAGCACAAAGCCTAAAACTCTCTTTGGTCAAAGTTATTCATTTGATACAGTTATCCTAACACAATTAAGTAATAAGTAGAAGCATAACCAGTGATACATATCTTACTGATTTAGCAAAAACAACAAAGCTTTAGAAAATTTCCAAATGGAATAGTTTGGTTGCATTTTCATACCTCTTCTCAATTTACCAAAGATTATTTTTTAAACTCAATTTTTACCTAAATTGTGTAGTAGGGGAAGGTATTTGTATAAATCCTACTATGAAACTATCTGGCAGACTAATACGATTTCTAACTTTACCAGAACTTTATTTTAAAGTTGAGTTTATATATTTTAGTTGAATTTATTATTATGGGAGAGCAAATTCTAGTAGAACTAATAAATATAAAAAGTTCTCTGTGACATTCTACAATGCTGTTTTCAGGTCCATTTTTAGTTATAAGATCAAATTTAGAATATAGTCCTGACTGACTCACTTGTTTTATCCTATGAACACATCATGTCAGCAAAAATTTCATCCTCATCATTATACACTGATCTATTACTGTGAATGCATGTCCATGTTTCAAATAAAGTGAACACTTGGGTGTAACAGATCTAATTAAATAGAACACGTTTTGGTTAAAGAAATACAGATTTCAAAGAGAATGATGAAGTTTTCCTAGGTAAACAGTGCTTGAAAATTTCCACTCTCAAGTGCTCTGGTAGAGAATTAAAGCATTAATGGCATTGCAGTTGTAATTTTATTATTTTTTAAAATGTTATTATCTCATCCTATTAAATGATTATTACTAAATTAATGTTTGATAACAAATATTAAATGAAGTTATAAAACAATGGTTGTATACATGTACTCCTATATGTGTACATAAGATTATTATTTCTGACATAAGATTTCTTATTTTACAGTGGAGCTATTTATTAGTTTTAAAACCCAAGACTAGTTTCTTTCATGCCTATCTCCTTTCTGATTACTCAGTAATAGAATTTGTTGTATTCCTATTTATTTGAATTGTGAAGAAAGCAATTATTTGGGGGAATGGAAGTGCAAGGGAGATTTCTGGACTGAATGGAGATAAGGCTTGCTGTTGCCAATGTCAGATTGCATCAAGTTATTCAGCATCATATAGTTTACAAGGATAATGGATCTTGATTCATTTTGACAATATGTCTGGTCTGAATATAATCTGCAATATGTGTCATGCTGCCTCTCAAATTCAATGGAACACCTTGTTTCCTTAGGAGTACAGTATGTTTCATGAGCCTTTCCAGATATTTCATATTGTTCATTGTGAGATTAGGAGCAGAATTTACCATACTAAATGAGACGTTATGAGAGGGACTTTGTTATTTGGATAAGAAGGGGAGGAAGATTTAGCCTAAAATCACAAATTCTTCAAACCTCCTATTAATCATAACTTTCAATTTCCCATATAATTATATAGTCATATTTCATTCATACAGGAAGAAAAGCATGGAAGAAGGATAAGCAGATATTTTAGATCTCTGTAGATTCTTTAGGACTTAAGAAAATCCTTGGTTCTACCAAATAGTACTGTGAAAAGCTCATATAAAATGAAGTTAATACATCTATAAAGGTGGGCTAGAAAGAGGACTTCTCTTACATAATTCAGAGTATTACATATATTTAGTTTTTAATTATAATTAGGTTGAGCTATCCAAAATCATTGGTAGGCAACTATTTTTGACCCACAGAAACTGTAAATTTCATATGCCTTCACCTAGTAAAACCATGGATAGATACTTGTCTACACAGTTGTTCTTTTCAGACACGTCTTTACCCAAAACTTTGTCCAGTTAGGTTTTTAATAAATGCTTTTTGACAATAAGGTCAGAACATAGGTTAAATATTTTTTAGGAAAATCACAGTAAAATTTCTTGGTGCATAGTAACTTCTAACATTATGTTTTCTCTTTAAACCATACACATCACAACTTTGTCATCAAAGAGTCACTTGACAGTAACAAAAATATGTCTGGGTAAACACTTAAACTAAGAAATGCATGCTGATTAGGTTCACAGGTCCAGTATTGTTTAATCAGGTATACAGTCGGTGAGAACTGAGAAAGAGACCTTAGTAACCAACTCCTTTGGCTTATATACTTTATCTAGTAAAGAACCTACCTCACCTCCTAATTGCCTGTTTGGATACTTCTAATGTTATTATTAAAACTCTAAATTGATTTTTACAATGCCAATGTAACTAGAATTCAAATCATTTGTTAAATTTTAAATCTAGATGAGAACTATATTTTTAAGAATTAATTAGGTGGGGTGCCTGGGTGGCTCAGTCGGTTGAGTTCAGCTCAGGTCAAGATCTCACAGTTTGTGGGTTGGAGCCCCACGTCAGACTCTGTGCTGACAGCTCATAGCCTTGAGCCTGCTTCAGATTCTGTGTCTCCCTCTCTCTCTGCCTCTTCTCTGCTCGCACTCTGTCTCTCTCTCTTTCAAAAATAAATAAACATGAAAAAAATTAAAAATAAAAAACCTATCAATTATAGTGGGATATTTGCCAATATTGCCTTTGGATTACCATTGGAGTATTCCACATGTTTCATGGCCCAAGAGTGACTTTATTTTTTTTCCTATCTGCTGACAATAGTATTATACTTTATCTTATTATGTTGTAAGTGTTTTTATTTACTAAATCTTAAGATTGCTTAAAAATATAAAATCAGTTAGGGTTCACCAGTCCCCGCCTCATAGAACTTGAAGTTGATGACTAAAATCACCTTTATGGTTTGGACCTATATTCTTCTTCCTTTACACTATTTTCAGGATGCTTTTGTCTTATCCCTAAGGTGTTTTGTGATATTTAATAAACATAACATTCTTCTCTTAGATATCTGCATTTTCCTTGAATGTACAATATCTTGGGGGATAACTCTAAGCGTTAGAAAAGATAGAAATTTGCCACATTCTACTTATTTACTATACAAAGCTCTCAAACCAGAAGCCATGCATCTTTAGCTTTGATGCATGGCTTCTAAAGGTAGTTGAACAGTACTTGGAAAATATACCAGAGTTGGGACTCATTGGTTGGGGCTGCTTTTTAAAGAATTTAAAGCCCAAACTAGAAAGATATTAACATATAAAGACAACACCTAAATTTACTCCTTTTCTTTTTTTAATATAGTGCCACATAACTTATTATGGAATGTGGATTTCATAGCATTGAGAAGGGGGACTAATTTGGCAGTGTTATAAAAGATAATTGGAAGGGAATTCAGACTATTCAAAATTAATTACCATTTTGTGAATAAAGCTTTAGAAGTCATAGTAGCCAACTTGGTGATGCTGGACTATATCAAGAAGTAAACATTTCCAAATTCAGTTGACTATACTTGTTTTTATTGTCCAAGTATTACCTTCACAATCATTGTGTAGGCATAGAGATATTAAATCCTCTAACTAAGATAATCATATTTCATAAGAATGAACTGTGACCGTGGGTTCTCATATGGTGAAATAAGCTACGACGATATCAAATCTCAGATAATATCTATAAACTCTGATTTAAAAATCTTTTTAATTATTTGAAGGTCCTGCACAATGAACAGAAAGAGGTATATTCTATTGGTAATCCAACTTCAGAAAAATAAAATAACATGGGGTGAGTTATCCATCTTGAGAAAAAGTCACAATTGGTATTGCCTAGAGCTAACAAAAAAATGAGAGAAAACTCCAAGAAGAGAGGGAACCAGAAAGACAGAACTTCATGCTCTCTGTATAAACCATTCAAGTCTCCGGACGACTCAAAGAAGCTGAGATAAGTATAGAAAAATGAACCACAATTTGAGCTGCTGCCCAAAAGACAGAGTTTGCTGTTCGAATGCAGTTTGCAGTTAACTCCTTGTTAAAACAAACGGTGCCTGGGTGGCTCAGTCCGTGAAGCGTCCAACTTCAGCGCAGGTCATGATCTCGTGGTTCCTTCAGTTCGGGGCCCCGCGTCTGGCTCTGTGTTGACAGTTTGGAGCCTGAAGCCTGCTTCAGATTCTATGTCTCTCTCCCTGTCTCTCTCCAAAATAAATAAACGTTAAAAAAAATAAAATAAAATTTAAAAATTAAAAAAAAAAAAATCCAGAGTCTCCATAATATCAACATTTACCATGCCCAGGATGGAATTGAAACAAACAAACAAACAACAAAAAACAAAAAAACTCAACATACAAAGAGCTAGGAAAATATGACCTATGCTTAAGGGAAAAAACACTCAACATAGATCAGCCCCAAGATAACATAGATAGGCTTAGCAGATAAGGATCTTTGTTTTTCTTTATTTATTTTTGAGAGATGGAGCCCTAGCAGGGAGGGGGAGAGAGAGAGGGAGATGAGAATCTGAAGCAGGATCTGCACTGTAAGCACAAAGCCCTACTGTGGGGCTGGAATCCAGGCCTCTTGAGATCCTGACCGGAGCCAAAGCCATGATCTGAGCTGAAGACAGACACTCGACCAACTGAGTTACCCAGGCACCCATTAGCAGATAAGGATCTTAAAGGCTATGTTACAACTGTACTCAAAAATGAAAGAAAGACATGTTCACAATGAATGTAAGGATTGAAAATTTTAGCAGAGAATTGGAAAATACAAAAACAACAGAATGGATATTTTAGAACAGAAAATTATAATATCTGAAATAAAAAACACTCTGGACTAAAAAGCATGATGGAGATGGCAGGAGAAAGAATAACCATCAAAAGATTATTTACAGCAATTATCCAATCTGAAGTACAGTGAGCAAAAAGATTTCAAAGTGTTTTAAAAGAATTAAACTCAGACATACCATTTAAGATAAGAAAGTATTTAAGTGAAATGTTCCTTTTTGACACTAAACTTTAAAATATAGTGCTATTTCCTAGGTGTTGTATGTAAGTGATGAATCACTGAATTCTACAGCTGAAACTAATATTACACTGTATACTAACTGGAATTTAAATAAAAACTTGAAATTACAAAAAAAGTCTGCATATACAGAAAAAATATAGTGCTATTTCATTAAAAAAAACCAAATAATATTTATTTTCTCTGACCTCTTTCTTAAATCATTATTCAACAAATCAGTTACTTTATCAATTCTTATATATTTAAATGTTATAAAAATTGTATGAAATATTGTTCAAATACATCAAATAGTTGCCCTCTTTCTTTACATGCAAATTGAAATTGTTTTGATTGAATCCCAGGAAAATACGTGGCAGATATTTCCAAGTGCCAAGTACTTTTTTTCAGATGTATGGAATACTAAATTTAATATGAAATTGGAATTTAATTAAATACTTATTATTTGGTCTTGCATTGCTCTTTTATTTTCTTGTAGCCAATTCTTTTCAGTTTCCTTGTTTTTAACTGTTTATTTTGACTGACACAATATTATTTGATAATATTATTATCTAATATAATATTATGCTATGACATATAGTCTGTATGTAACATAGAAGGAGATTTTTAGGGAAAGCTTTGGTGTTCTCTGAATCTCCTTCCCTTCCATCCCTATAAAGAAATAATAACTTGAAGCCTTAGAAACATGCAACACTCTGAGAAAATGATTTATATCTTGGAGCTTCTGATTTATGCTTATAAAATCTGTGGCTGGCCAATGGTCTAACAATAAAGAGAGATTGTGGAATTGGCAACAGCTGATGCTGTTTTTGTGTGGAAGGAGGAGAAAAGGGAAAAAAGGATATATGTGTTGTTGTTTTCTATGGATCACATGTGGAGTGCTCAAGACAGAGCTGGCAGGAGGCTCTTTTGGATTCCAACCAAGAAGGCTGCCCAGAGGTCAAGGAACTCAGTAAAAAGAAGCTAGATGCCAAAGGAAGCAATTGTAAGTGACTCGATGGAGAAATTGTGTCTTTCCACGTTAAAAACAGAACTGCAGGTGAGAAATGACCAGTGGCAGGGTGTCATCAAAGAACAGATAGCAGCAGACATGAGAGAAAAGATTTAGCTTACACGAGCTGAGCCCAAGGAGCCCAGGAATCAGCTTGTGATGGTTATCAATTGATAAATACACTTCCTACTCCCTTACTATTACACTGTCTTGTTGCTCCAAACTTAACGCAGACAAAAGCAGCATATTAAGTGAGGGAGTAGGAGTAAACACTCTTAATTTTACTGATTACACTTTCAAAAAAATGTTATTGGATCAAAATTACGTGTGGAAAAAAAAAAATCTCATAAATACTCCAGTTATATGCTCTCTCAGTCTTCTCAAATCCTCTGAACAAAATAGTTCATTGGCTAATTCTCTGTCGAATACTGATGAATCAAATCACCCATTGTGAGGCAGCTGTCTTCTGAGTAGTAGATCACAGGCTCTGAAATCGTCTGTGTACCACTGGTAAGCCTTCTCCTTTGCAGGATCTTAGCTTTTGCTATAGATTACAGCAAATCCCATTAACCCTCCATGCTTTTCTGCTTAGATCACACTCTCATTTTATAAGCACTTTAAAATTTCATTCTTATGCATTAGAGTTGCTGCGCTACAATGCCCCCATAAAAAGATTTTTGTGCTTTACAAAGTCAGTTTTTTTGACTTTTTTACCTTTGTTTAACACTACGCTAATGTAGCATTCAGCCATATAAGAAATGGTCTAAGGTGATTTCTTTTCATCAAGAACATTGTATGTCTTTAGTACCTTGCTTCAAAAATTGACCTGGGGTGACCTTGGCCTCATCTTATTAAATTGCTATGTCAAACTTTAACCTATATTGTTCAAATCACAAGATTTTAAGTACTGCTCTATTGAATACCTCCTCTGATATATTAAAGGTTGAACAGATAGGGTGTCCTATTTCTAACCTGATGTTCAGTATTCAGATCTGTCCATTTTTCAAAGTTCAATGTGAGTCACTTGAGGGAGTCCATTATAAGTAAGTTGAATATATTGATATTGATGCTGATTATAATCAAGGTTCATTAACTTGTAAACTGGATAAATAGGTTGCAGTTGAGAATCAAGGACTAACTAAAAATCATCAACACTAAACGTATTGAAGTAAAACTAAAATTGGCAATACTTAATGTATAGCCCAATCAATGCCTCAATTTCTATAATGGATTATCTATTATATTTTCCAAAATTTATTTAATTCATTTTCGAATTTCCAACAATGTGACCCTTTGTTCTATACAAATGACAACCATCTTACTATATTGAGGAAATTAGGGAATTCATGTAAGTTCTCTCATTTTTTCCCTTTCCAGCTCAAAATTGTTTGCATTTTTCTTCTCACAGGAAGGATTTTTCCTTCACTTTTTCAAGAAGTGTGAATTCCATTTCTTCTGATTTTATTAATAATTTCCTTTTTCTTTTGTGTGCTTTTCTATTTATCCACCAAATTCCTTTCAATTTACAATTTTTTTTTAAGTTTTGTCATCATACATGAGTTATTGAGGTTTGTTGGCTGAAGTTACTCATTATCCATTTACTTTAAAACCCTTCTGTCTCCATCATTTTATTAAATGATTTCTATTCACAGTCCACATTTTTTTGACTATGAGGTGCCGCTGACACTGCTGGTCATTTTCTTAGAGGTAAGTTGAGACCCGCAAATGGCAACTATCAGTCAGTTTTGTCCCTGGAACTGATTTGTCTGTATGGTCACTGATTTCTTTTTCCCTGCATATAGGTTACTTAGGATTTCAGGACAATTGAGTATCAAATGAAACTTTAACTACCCATGTTTAATTTCTTAGGGAGCGGGCTTCATCTTGTGCCTTCAAGGTTGATATCTATAAGAATATTCTCTATGATACTTTCGTGGCAAAGAGAGTCACATCTTCTGGTGGGCATCTCTAATGTTTCAGCTTTTTAATGAGGACAGCTTAAGAGAGGAAAGATGTCTGTTACAATTGTGCTAATATTTATAAATCCCTAAAAATATATAAAACATTTTGATGCTACTTTCCAACATACTGATTTACATACTTTTAATTTGACTATTACCTCTGGCCTAAGCCCCAACTCTTTGAAGTTTTACTTTTTTTCTAAAAATGCCTCAAAAATGTCTTTAAACCAACTCAACTGCTGCTTCTTAAAGAGATAATGCATTTTAAAAATCTGTTTATCATAAATTTACATAAAATCGTATAACTTAATATAAACTTAACAATATTTCCAAAAGGTTTATTATAGTATTCTTCACATAGGTGAATCAGATGATGTTAGCATATATTATCTAAAGGTTTAACTGGTATTTATAAAGTCTGCCCCCTTCTTCCCTTTTATGGTATAAATATCTGTCAGACAACATGCCCAAGGGTAGGATTTTGCAAGTACTATTTATTGATTATATACATTTAATAAGCTCTAGATCCATTTTAAGTATTATGATAATTTCCCAATCTCTCAATTATGAACCACCAAGAGCATTTGCTCTCAAAAGAGTATTTGTGTATAGTCTTTTTCAATACTTAGCTCCATTCCCTTTGAGATTTAAATAAATGGGTTATTCAGACCTACAGCACACCACAGTATTTATCTAAACTGGTGCTGACTATGCAGGTGTCATTTGGAATTTTTGAAATGCTGATGTTAAAAACGAGAAACCTACATAATCAATTTAAAAACCATCCTTCATAATTCCAAGTTTAAATTAAGAAAATAATGCCTAAAGGAAATTCAGACTAAAAATCTGCTTCTTGGTCATACTGTTCCCACAGGGAATTTACATCCTATCAATTTCTTTAGGGCATTATTGCCTTAATTTAAATTTGAATAGATGAAGGATGAGTTCTTAAAATTGTGCTGTGTATTTGCAGAACTGGGCATTTATTATTTTTTTCTTCATGGAATATAAGTAAAACTTCCCCAATACTGATCTAATTATATTTTTGTATTACTGTGTTTTACTCAAAATTAAGGATGAGAAACCCAATAAAGTAAATAAATAACATTATTTTGACCCATTTTAACATCATTTTTACCCATTTTTGAGGCTCTTCAAAAAGTTTATTAATAGTCACATGTTATCTAATGTGACATGAGATAATGAGCGTCCACGAAATTGGTCAACTTACAAGTCTCTGAGACCTAGAACTCCACATTTCCTATGAAGGGCATATGATATTGAGAACTTGAGTTGTCTTTTAGTGACTGTGAGTTAGACCTAAAGCAGTGTCTAGAAGGGATAGTGCCACAAAATGGGAGGAATTCGAACAATATGCATGAGGGATAGCTAGCAAGACATGACAACATATTTACGAGAAAGACTAACAGGAGTCTAGCAACATCTAGAAGTGACCAAGAAGCAGATTCCAGAGTCAGGCAGCAAAAGAGAAGGGGTGCCATGGGGTCTGAGCTCAGACACTTGTTTCTAATCCCATAGGGCATAAGTGAGAGCTGAGAGATCTTCAATGATAGGAGTACAGGGCAGAATATGTGAATAGTAGCTCAAATTTAGGTAAATAAAGAGACATTGGAGTAACAAACTGAAATACAGGATAAAACGGTTATGTATCTTAGAACAAGCAAAAATTCAGTAATAGAATGGGGACATGACAAAGAGAGGAACAAGTTTAATTTAAATAGTAATTTGAATATTAAAATAATTTTTTTCCTAAAGATACTATTGTACCCAGATACTTGGCATAGATAAGCAACTAGTTAGCTCTCAAATACGTATTGATAATGAAAGGTAAATGTCCATGGGATAAAGATCTGTATAAGCTATTTTTGTGAAACAACATAACACAATGTGAAATACATATGATGAAAAAAATGAGTATTCTCTTAGTAAAAGCAATTTTATTTTTTTAACAAATTTTATAGCTCGATTTTTGATATAAAACAAATTGCCCATATTAAAGGATGCAACTTGATACTTTTTTTAAGGTTATTTATATATTTTTGAGAGAGAGCTCACACACAAGAGGGAGGAGGCAGAGAGAGAGGGAGAGAGAGTATCCAAGCAGAGCCTGACATGGGGCTCAAACTCAGGAACCGTGAGATTATGACCTGAGCCGAAATCAAGTCTGAGGCTTAACTGACTGAGCCACAGAGGAGCCCCTTGATACATTATATAAAAGTCTATCTCCACGAAATTACCAAAATGGAGATGATGCATAAATACATCACACCCCCAAAGTTTCTAAGCCTTTTTTTTTTAATCCCTCCTTCCTGACACTGGCAACACACTCATCCAGTTTCCAAGCAAACAATGACTTATTTTCTGTTACTATAGATTTGTTTTCATCTTCTAGAATTTTTTATAAAGGACTATATACAGTATACATTCTTTTTTTTATTTTTTTGACTCACTATAATTATTTTGAGATTCATCCATGTTGTTGCCATGTCGGTAGTGTATTACTTTCAATTGCTGAGTAAAGTGGGTAATACCAAAAATGTTTAATCCATTCACCTGTTAATGGACATTTAGGCTGTTTCCAGTTTTTGTGTGAACATATGCTGTGACATATAAATGAAATACTGTGTCATATAATATGTGTATGTATAACATTTCATGAAACTGCCAAACTATTTTCCATAGTGGTTGTGTCATTTTACTTCCCCAAGGGCAGTGTAAGAAAATTTCAGGTGCTATACATCATATCAATACTTGGTAAGATGAATATATATGGATGAATATATACATATATATATTTTTTAATTTTAGACATTCACTTTTCACATCTTGGTATTTCACAGTAATTTTAATTTACATTTTCCTAATGACCGATAACCTTGAAAATATTTACATGTACATATTCTCCATTCATATATCTTTTTGGATAAAGTAGTTCACATTTTTTGCCATCTCTTAATCGGGTATTTTCAAGAAAATGATTTATTCTTGTGACGTTTAGCAGCTTTGCCTTTCAAAGAATATGTTTATTTAATTGAAGTTTAATTTATTGACATTAAGTTATTTATATGGCTCCCTTATTATCAGTTTCCTGTCTGTTGCATCTGAAGTAATTTCACCTCTGTCATTGCAGGTATTAGACATATGCCTTCTCTTCTTTTTTTCTTGATCATTCTGGATAGTTTTCCAATTTTATTTGTCTTTTCTAAAAACTGTATTTTTGTTTCATTGATTTTATTTATTGCTTTTCTTTCACCTGTTTCAATTACTTCTGGTTTTATCTTTATTGGTCCTGTACTCTGCTAATTTGGATTATAAGTTAATCTTCTTTTTATATTCTTACCATCAAAGCTAGATCATTGATCTCAGGTCTTTCCTCTTTTCTAATATAGGTTTTTGTGTGACATGCACTATTTAAATTCCTCCTCACACATTTTGAAATAGTATGTTTTAATTTTCATTAAGTAATTAATGCTTTCTAATTTCCCATTTTATTTATTTCTTCTTTAATCCATGGGTTACTTAGTAGTTTATAATTTGGTTTGCAAATATTTTAATATGTTTTGGTTGTCCTTCTGCTATTGACTTTAATTTAATTTCTGGTGATTTTAGAATGTACTTTGTTTGATTTTAATATTTTTAGATGTGCTGAGGGTTTTTAGATCACAGAATATATTCCATCTTGGTAAAATTCCTGTGATAACTTTGACAAATGTATACTTTTTTTATATTGACTTTCTTTTAACTTCTTTTTTCAGAGTAGTTTTAGAGAATTAGTTTTCTAGAGGAATTTTTTGAGAGCATTTTTAAATTCACAGCAAAATTAGAAAGATACAGAGATTTTTCCATACACCCCCTTACCCACCCATATGCATAGCTTCCCCCAGTATCAATATTCCCCGCCACAGTGGAACATGGGTTACAATTGATAAACCTACCTTAACACATCATAATCACCCAAATCCATAGCTTACATTATAGTTGATTCTTGGTATTGTACACTCTATAGGTTTTGACAAATGTATAATGACAGGTATCCATCATTATCATATCATACCAAGTATATTCATTTGGGCTGGAACTCATGAACTGTGAGATCATGACCTGAGATGAAATCAAGAGTTGGATGCTTAACAGACTGAGCCACGCAGGTGCCCTGAGTTCAAAATATTTTTAAGTTTCTCTTGAGATTTCTTCTTTGACTCATGTATTTTTATTCAGATATACGTGGTTTAATCTCAATGCGTTTTGGGATTTTCCAGTTATTTTTCTGTTATTGATTTCTAATCTAATTACATTATTATCTGAGAAAAGACATGGCATGATTTCTATTCTCTTAAATCTGTTAAGGTGTATTCTGTGGACCAGAATATGGTCTATCTTGGTGAATGTTTCCTGTGAGCTTGAGAAGATTATGCATTCTGCTGTTGCATGAGGTAATCTATAAGTATCAATTATATCAAGGTAATGATATCACCTATAAGTATCAATTATATCAAGGTGTTGCTGAGTTCAACTATTACCTTACTGACTTTCTCTCCTGCTAGATCTCTCCATTTCTAATACAGGAGTGTTGAAATCTCCAACTATGATAATAGATTCATCTATTTCTCCTTGCTGTTCTATCAGTTTTGCCTCACATAATCTGATACTCTGTTGTTAGGTACATATAGATTAAAGATTGTTATGTCTTCTTGGAGAATTGTTGTCATTATATAATAGTTGTTTTTGTCCCTGATAACTTTTCTTGCTTCAAAGTCTTCTTTGTCTGATATTAATACAGTTATTCTTGCTTTCTTTAATTAGTGTTAGATTTCTATATTTCTCCATCTATGTATGTGTTTGTATTTAAAATGATAACATACAGCTGGGTCTTGTTTTTCTGTTTGTTGTTTGTTTGTTTGTTTGTTTCATTCACCTGACAATCTCTGTCTTGGTACATTTAGATCATTGATATTGAAAAATATTATTGAAATAGCTGGATTAATGTCTACCATACTTTTTACTATTTTCTATTTGTTGTCCTTCTTTTTTGTTCCTTTTTTTGTCTTCTACCATTTTTCTGCCTTTTAGGGGGCATTTTATATGATTCAATTTTCACTTCTTTCTTAGATCTACTCTTTTAGTGGATACATATAGTTTTCAATATACATTTATAGCTAATGCAAGTCTGCTTTCAAATATTTCTATATCACTGCACGTGTAATGTGTATACCTTATGAAAACAAAATAATCCTATTTCCTTTCTATTATCCCTTGTATCATTTCTGTCATTCATTTTACTTATATATAAGCATATGTATGCATATATCTCCATAAAATATATCCATGAGAATATGTAATCCACTACATTTTTGCTATTATTATTTTGAATAAACTAATGTCTGTTGGATCCACTAAGAATCAGAAAAATAAAAGTTTGTGTTTTACCTTGACTCATTCCTTCTTCAATGCTCTTCCTTGCTTATGTAGATCTGAATTTCTGAGCTATATTATTTCCTCTCTCTCTAAAGAAACTCTTTTAACATTTCTTGCAAGACAGGTCTACAGGCAATGAACGCTTACATTTTTGTTTGTCTGAGAAAGTCTCTATTTCTTCTTCATTTTTCAATGATAATTTTGCAGAGTACAGAATTCTAGGTTGGTATTTTTTTTTTCTTAACACTCTAAATATTTTGCTCCACTCTCTGAAATCTTAACCGAAATATTAGCAAATAAATATAGCAATATATATAAATAATTATACACAATGACCAAATAGAAATTATCCAAGAAGTCTAAGATTAGTTTAACATCTAAACATCAACTAATGTAATATTCTTTATTAATAGAATAAAGAACAAAGTCATATAATCATTTCAATAAATATGAAAAAATTATTTGACAAAATACAACAGACATTTATGATAAACACTTGTAACATTAAATTTCTTAAACTGTTAAAGGATATCTACAAAAGGTATATAGTTAAAATTATACTTAATGACAACTTCCCAGTGTTTTACTCAAATAGCAGTGCCAGATAAAATAGAAGATAATAAGATTTAAATATTAGATAAACAACAAGGATTTTAGTATAAATATCATCTATTTGTAGATCTCAAATATTGTATATGACACACTAATATAAAAAAACTTATTGTTGGGGTGCCTGGGTGGCTCATTTGGTTAAGTGTCCAACTTCCGCTCAGGTCGTGATCTCATAGTTTGTGAGTTTGAGCCCTGCATCAGGCTCTGTGCTGACAATTCAGAGCCTGGAGTCTGTTTTGGATTCTGTGTCTTCCTCTCTGCCCCTCTCCTGCTCACGCTCTGTCACTCTCTTTCTCAAAAATAAACAAACATTAAAAATTTTTTAAATTATTGTTTATATGATAGATCAAAGTTTAACTGAGTGTTCTATATTTTTATTTGCTAAATTTGGCAACTTATCCCCTAATTCAAGAACAAAACAATTATATTCCCTTTCATCATCTATCCAGTACTGTATAGAAGGTTTTGCTTGTATATTGGAGGCTTTTCTAGTGTTAATACTAGGTACAGTATTCCCATGCTGAGAAAAGGTGAAAAAACAAGAGCACCTAAATTAGAAATAAATAAGTAATATTGTCTTCACTCACAGATGACAGAATTCTGCATGTAGATAATCCCAAGATAACTAATCACAAAACAAAAAGCTACTCTAACTCATACATGGCTTTAGAAACTATGCAAAGGAAAAGATTAATATACAAAAATCAGTTATTTTCTCTATGCTATCAATAAAAACAAAGATCAGAAAAGAAAATTGAGAAAATTGAGAAAATTCCATTTTCAACAGCACCACAAAGAAAAATACACTTAATAATAAATTTAACAACAACAACAAAAGGATAATAACTATACACTGAAAACAACAAATATTGCTGACAGGAATTAATAATAGTCTAAATGTCTATATAAGTGGAAAAATTTCATGTCCCCATATCAGTAAAAAGGAAATTCCTTCCAGATTGATAAATAGATTCACATAATCTTAATCACAAATAAGAAGGCTATGTGTAGAAATCAACAGGTTAACCTTAAAATTTATATAAAAATGCAAAAGCACTAGAAGAGCCAAAAAATAAAACAAAGAACAAAGTTTGAATACTTACATTTCCCAATTTCAAAATTATATAAAGCTACAGTAACCAAAACAGTATGGTGTTTGTATAGGAATAGACAAAGTCCAGAAATAAACTTTTATATTTATTGTTGGTTAGCTTTTGTGAAATGTATTTAAAAAATTCAATGAAGAAAGAAAAACTTTGAGAAGTGGTGATGGACAATTGAATACACAAAAATTAAAATTCAGTCCTGGCCTGATACGATACACAAAAATTTTAAATGGAGCTTAGTCCTAAATATAAGCACTAAAACCATAGAAGAAACAGGAGAAAATCATTGTGGCTTTGAATTAGGCAAAGATCTTTCCTATATGAAACAAAAAGCATGATTTATTAAAAAATGATAAATTGAATCTCATCAAAAGTAAAAATTCATGGGCAAAATTCATTCTTGGGGACTCAGTTGGTTAAGCATCTGGCTCTTGACTTTGGCTCATGTGATGACCTTGTAGTCAGGCTCTGCACTGAATATGGAGCCTCATTGAAATTCTCTCTCCCCTTCTCTCTCTGCCCCTCCCCTGCTCATGTGCATGCTTTGTCTCTCTCAAAAAAAAAAAAAAAAAAAAACAAAGCAAAGCAAAACAAAACAAACAAAACAAAACAAAAAACTTAAAAAATTATTCTCATAAAAACACATAGTTGAGAAAATAGTAAAACAAATCACAGATTGAATTAAAATATTTATAAATCATTTATGTGATAAAGAACTTGTATTCATAGTGTATAAATAAAACTGATATAAATCAATAAAAAAATAAGTCCAACTAAGAAATGGGCAAAATAATTGAATAGACATTTCATCTAAGATTCACAGATGATAAATAAGCACATGTTTTATTGGATCGTTTCTATTTTTATGTCTTCAGGTTATCTAACATTTCCTCTGAATTTTCTAATCTGCTGTTAATCCAATACAGTGAAGTTTTAGAAAATCTCTAACCTATTTTTCCTCTCTAGAAGTTTTGCTTGGATATTTCCTATTTCTCCCATCTCTCTCCTTAAATGTGGTAAATTCTTCCTATGACTTCTTGAAAATATATAATATAGTTATAGTAACTTTTGTACTTGTATACTAAATCTATAATCTGTGTCATTATTGTATCTGTTTCAGTTTTTTTTTAATATTATTTATTATTGAGAGACAGAGAGAGAGAGAGAGAGAGAATGAGTAGCGGAGGGGTAGAGAGAGAGAGAGAGAGAGAGAATCCCAAGCAAGTTCCACTCTCAGCACAGAACCCGACACGGGCTCAATCTCATGACCATGAAATCATGACCGGAGTCAGATGCTTAACTGACTAAGCCACCCAGGTGCCCCTGTCTTATTTTTTACCCACCCATTGATACTACCACCAACCATTGCCTGACATAATATTTCACTGCTCTGGTTTCTCTCATCCATTTAGTTTTTCTTCTCTCCTTTTTCTTCTTATTCTTAGTCTTTAAATATATCAAGTCTGCATCTGTTTCTCTTTAGCTTTATTTCCTTTTTCTCTTAACAGAACAATTAGGTAATATTATTTTTTTCTTTATTTCAGAAGTCTCCAGTATATCATTTACTTTAACATTTTGTGTTCCTAATTTTTTTAACTATATGTGCTTTCTCCTGTTCACTTTATCTACACTCTTTCTCTGTGTTTGATCATCCATAATATATACACACACACACACACACACACACAATATAATTGATTTCTGTCTAAATTTATTCCTCCTACACTAATTCCTGGCCTCTCTAATGGGTTATAGCATATTCTTATTTCAGCCTTGTTCATTTGGAAAATATTAATTAATACTTCCCAAATACTTCCCTAATACTTAGTTGCCTCATCTGTAATATTGATATTTTTATATCATTTCACTCACTATGAACTCCTAGTACTGGACCATGCTAGGGTTCTATCCTCAAGCCTCTTCTCTGTTGACACTCAACTCCTTATGTGACCTCATCCAGGACAATGGATTTAAATTACCCCTGTACCATTGCAGTCCCCACCTTAGCACAGCCCTGAATGCCAGACTCTTCTATACACTTAGAATTATGATTATGACAGACATCCCCAAATTTACAACTCCTGATTTAGTCTCATCAAATGTGCTCCTTCCACCACTTCTTCGACGAAGTAATGCCAACTTCACATTTCTAGTTGCTGAGACCACAAATCTCTGGGCCAATCTCTCTCTTTCCTTTCTGTCCCACTGCAGAGTTAATTCACCAACAAAATGCGTTGGTTCTACTTTCAAAGTACATTAAGAAACTTTTGACTTCTCACAACCTTCATCTCCACCCTCTGGCTTAAACCTTCCCGATCTCTTATTTAAATGGTTGGAAGAGCTTCCTAACTTGTCTCCATGGTTCCATTCTTGTTCCTCTCTGGTGTCCAGCTATCTTTTCAAAGAACACCTTCTCATCTCTCTGGCCCCATCACCTACTGTTCTTCCTCCTTATTCATTATCATGTAGCCCCTTGGGCTCTGCTGTTCATTTGCATGGAATATTTTTAATTTAGGTATTGGCACAGCTAAATCCCTTACTCCCTTCAGGCTTCTTCTCATGTGTTACCTTATCACTGAGGCCTTCCTTGCAGACCATATAGAACAATAATCCCTCTCCCCACTCCTGGCACAAGTTCCTCTTCTACACCTAGCAGGAGATGAATTATTTTTTTCCAATTATTCATTCTAATTCCATGCAAATGGATTATACGTCCCTACCTGCTGCCATGTGATTTGTGGTACCATTCTGCAAAAAGAATATATCAGCCTGATTCATTGAAATAATACTCTGCTATATGACTTGTTTGACCAATGAAATAAAAACAGAAGTGGAAGTGTTCGAGTTAGGTCAGAGGTTTTACTACTTAGCTTATGGTTTTGCTCAGTTTCTTGTACCTTTCAGTCTGCCCTGAGAATGCTTTGTCCCAGATCGTTATAGTTAGAGTAGGACCACATTGGACCACAGTCAATGCAAGACACATTGATTTCAGAATTATTATCACAACATAATAGGTGAAGATGGCCATCTGGATATACTGTATATTGCCTATTTTATTTATTTATTGCCTTCCCCACAAAAGTGTTACTACCATAGGAGGAAAGACGTGGTCTGTTTTGTTTTCTCTTGAATCTCCAGAACCTAAAATACCACCTGATACATGGTGACCTTCAATAAATGTTTACATAATGAATAATTCAATAAATAAGTGGATACACTTATACATCTTCACATATATATACATATATTTCAAAAATACTAAATTTTCAAATATGAAATTCGCATTAAGTACCATGCTTTTCAAACTTTTATAGTTTCCACAGTGTAGAGATGAGAGCCCTGCAATAGTATGTGCTTAATATAAATTTTCTGGTATAAATTGGTATTTACCATCAGTTTGTGTCATAAGGATAAGAAATTTCAAACATGTTCTTGATTTATTAATGACTTTCTAAAGTAGCGTAAATTTTAATATCTTTGCAGATTGTGAAAGATATGGTTTAATTGACTCAAGCTGTCTACTGATGATTTGAATACTAATAAGTCCCCTCTAGGCTCGTATTGGAAAGATCATGAACTTTCAGTCTTATTAGACATTAACAATTAAGGTCAGATTTGATTCAATATGTCAACAAAGATGTAGTGAGTACTTATTATGTGGAGGCATCATTCAAGGAGCTGTGAAAATAAATTAAAAGGTGATTTTAGATGCATATATAATATTACTACATTGAGAATGCTAGTTGAAAAGTCCAGGATAAAGTGAAAGATATCATTATATCTGAACTAATATATGCAATGGAATTTTTCTTTTACTTCTTGAAAATGATGAGAAAAGAAATTACATGAGGACTTTTGATTTTCTTTTGCATGTTATTTTTATTTACAGGATTCCAACAGAGTTAATCATTAATTTATTCAACATGTACTTACTGCTTATGTATTAAGTTCAAGGCAACCTGTTAGGATTCATGTATTAAGATGATGCAGAAAAATTCTTCCCCTTAAGAAGTGCCAAAATAGCTACTTCCTATACAGATATTGTTAAAAAATAAAGAAAATTTTGGTTTAAGCAATAACCATGATATTGTATATCAGCTAATTCCAGGCTAAGAAAAATGGATTTATTTTCCCCTCATGAAGAGGAAAAGTCAATTTGTGTAATCAGTGTACCTATAAGACTGATTCCTCCAGGGAAGCTAAGCAGGTCCTGAGATGGCCAAATGTTTCAGTATAGTTACTACCAACCCCAGGTAACCTCAGTTACTCATGTGCCATATAATGTGATAATTTTCTATATGCAACATAATATGAAAAAGGTTGGAAAATGATGCTTTAGGGAGTTTTACAGTGTCATTAGCACTACCAAAGGTTTTGATTAGAAAGTTACATCACAAAATTTATTTATCTCAGAAATGTTACTCTCATTATTGAAAAACAATATGATAAGTAGCAAAAGACAGACAACATTGAAATAGGCCACAAAATGCCCTGGGGTGTCTCTTATGTCTTTCTGATTTCAATCTCTGAATTCACAGTACTTGTTTTTTATCCCCTCTCTATTTTTCTCTCTGATTTCACAATTTTGAAATTTTTGTTTTAAAATTTTAGGTTACTAATAACAAATCTTTTTTTTTAATTTTAATGTTTATTTATTTTTGAGACAGAGAGAGACAGAGCATGAATGGGGGGAGGGTCAGAGAGAGAGGGAGACACAGAATCGGGAGCAGGCTCCAGGCTCCGAGCTGTTAGCACAGAGCCCGACGCGGGGCTCGAACTCACGAACCACGAGATCATGACCTGAGCTGAAGTTGGACACTTATCCGACTGAGCCACCCAGGCGCCCAACAAATCTTTTACTTCATCTCTAAGTACTTCTATGACCTTTAAAAATTTACACACAGCTACTTTGAACATTCATCATGGAAACATGAGTTAGTATATGAGCAATGTTTTTCAAATTCTATTTCAAAGTTCCTACTTCCTCCAGAGACTAGATATAGATATAGATATAGATATATTCCCTCCCTCAGGATCCAACTTCAGAAGTGTTCCATTATGCTAAGTAAAACAATTTTCCTTCTTGTCACAAACTTCCAAGATCTGTAATATGTTAATGTGCCTATAATATTTTATATATAGTGTTCAGGATTTTTCAAATTTGTTTAACCATATACATGGTTTTTGTTTCTTCCTTGAGCCCTAGAGTATTTCATAAGAATAATAGTGTTCAATGAAACACTGTTTTGAAAATATGGATATTATCTTAAAATTGTAAAATTTCCAAGTATCCTAATATTGTTGTCAAAGATTAAATGCAATCCCAAGACCAATCTAGTGATTTTTTTTTTGTTTGGTGAAAATTGATGAAGCGAATCTAAAATTTATTGGGAAATGCAGTGTCAGGAATAGCCACAGTACTTTAAGTATCAATTGCAATATTTAAAAAAGGCTCCCAAATTTAGGAGCTTAAAACAGCGTTCATTGTTTTTACTAATCCTGTGAGAGTAAGAAATTGGCTTTACAGAGGCTAGATGGTCCCAGACAGTCACATGTTGGAGGTTGGCACTGGAGATTGGCACTGCTGGCCTCTCTCTCTACGTGGGTGTCTCATCCTACAGGAGGCTGGCCCAGACCTCTTTACCTGGCAGTCTAAGGGCATCAAGAAAACAAGCATACATGCTGCAAGGCCTCATGAGACCTGGGCTCAAAAACACATAGTAATTATTTCTTCCCCAGTGTCTTTATCAAAACAATTCAAAGGCCAACCCAAGATTCAAACATAAGGGCAATAGACTCCACCCTATTATATGAATAGCTGAAAAGAATTTGTTGCCATTTTTAACCTACCACAAAAGAGAATCTTCAAAAGAGATGAAAAAGTTGAAAGGCTATACTAGCAGATATGAAAATTTATCATAAGGACACCTAGGTGGCTTGGTCAGTTAAGCATCCAATTCATCATTTTGGCTTAGGTACTGATCCCAGCTCAGGTCATGATCCCATGGTTTGTGAGATCACACCCCACGTCTGGCTCCTCACTGACAGCACAGAACCTGCTTGGGATTCTCTCTCCTCTCTCTCTCTCTGACCCTCCCTCGCTCACACTTGTTCTCTCTCACTCTCTCTCTCTCTCAAAATAAATAACTAAACATTAAAAAAGAAAATTTATCATAAAGCTATGTTAAGTGGGACGTTGGGTATTAGTGCAAATAGAGAAAAATAGACCAAATAACAGATTAAGAATGTATAGAAAGAGATCCTCACTCAATTTATGACAAAGATGAGACTGGAATTCAGTGGGAGAAAGGTGGTATGTATCTGGATTTATCTTTCTTTTGGCTTTACTTTCATAAGATTTTTATATTAGATATAAAATTCTTTGTTCAATATTATTTCCTTTTTTAAAGTTATTTTCCTTAAGCGCTCTAAATCTTTTCTATTTCTCTTTAGTATTCAGTGTATTTACTAAGCTATATCTAGGTAGAGTTTTCCTTCAATTTTTCCTTTTGGGGTTTCATAGCTAATACCAAATCTGCAACAATCTTAGCTTCAAATAGAGGAAGGACAGTAGTAAATTAAACAAGAACAGCAGTAAACTAGGGCAGTCATAAGTAGTAACTATAATTAGTAAATTCAAACTGCACAAGGACAGTGATAGTTTATTATTAGTAGTAAATTATAACCATTTAATATAATAGC
Organism: Panthera uncia; assembly: GCF_023721935.1. Classification (NCBI taxonomy): domain Eukaryota; kingdom Metazoa; phylum Chordata; class Mammalia; order Carnivora; family Felidae; genus Panthera; species Panthera uncia. The sequence goes on along the minus strand of NC_064810.1, from coordinate 98,508,709 downwards.
AATCCATAAGTCCACATTGATACTAAATAATTAGATAGAAAAGCTAGAGAGTTAGAATATTAGCCTGCTAGGGATTCCATAACAGAATACCACAGGCTGGGTGTCTTAAACAACAGAAATTTATTTTCTCACAGTTCTGGAGGCCAGAAGTCTAAAGTCAAGGATTAGGCAGACTTGGTTTCTCCTGAGGCCTCTCTTCCTGGCTTGCAAACAGCCACTTTATTGCTACATGATCACATGGGCTTTTCTATGTGCATGTAGGCTCCTTGTGTCTCTTTTCTTAAAAAGGCAGCAGTCTTATTGGCTTAGGGCCCCACTCTTAGGACTTCACTTAACCTTAATGATATCTTTAAATGGGGGTTAGAGCTTCAATATATGAATATTGGGGGAACATATTTAAGTTCATAAGAAGCAGATGATAGGTAGATACATACATACATACATACATACACGCCTGCATGCATACATTTAGATAGTTTACAACCATTATAGTAAATTTGGGAAGAAATAATCAGCGAATTGACTGAGTTGATATTTTCACAGATAGTAGGGTGTTTGCATGGTTTTATGGTACCTCCTTACAAACTGTTTATTAGGAGAAAAAGAGTAACTATATAATGGAGAAAACAGACAACTGCTTGACTAGGTGATCAGAATTGACATCACCAATGCGGAGCAGAGGGGTATTATGTACTTCCCTATGTGATCCCCTGAGAAAGACACAATATCACTTTTATAATACTCTGGTTGAGGATGTTTTTTGTTTGAATTTATCTATTTATTTATTATTATTATTATTTTAATTTTTAAGTTTTTATTTAAGTTCCAGGGGCCTCCTGAGTGGCTTAGTTGATTGAGTGTCTGACTTGATTTCAGCTCAGGTCATGATCCTAGGGTGATGGGATTGAGCCCTTCATTGGGCTTCATCCTGAGCATAGAGCTAGCTTGGGATTCTCTCTTTCCTTGCCCCTCTCCCCGTTCACACTCTCTCTAAAATAAAAAGAAGAAAGAAAGAAAGAAAGAAATAAAGAAAGAAAGAAAGAAAAAGAAAGAAAGAAAAGAAAGAAAAGAAATCCCAGTTCGTTAACATTGTAATATTAGCTTCAGTAGTAGAATTTTGTGATTCGTCACTTACATACATACTGAGCGCTAATCACAAGTGCCCTCTTGGGCAGAAGACATAATAGACATTTTTCCAAAGAAGACATACAGATGACTAACAGACATATGAAAAGATGCTAAACATCACTCATCATCAGGTAAAAACAATTCAAAACTACAATGAGATATCACCGCACACCTCTAAGAATGGCTAAAATCAACAACACAAGACACAACAGGTGTTGGTGAAGATGTGGAAAAGGGGAACCTTCTTAAACTGTTGGTGGGAATGCAAACTGATGCACCCACTCTCGAAAACAGTATGGCATTTCCTCAAAAAGTCAAAAATAGAACTATGTTACGATCAGCAATTGTACTACTAGGTATTTACCCAAAGGATACAAAAATACTGATTTGAAGTGACACATACACCCCAATGTTTATAACAGCATTATCAACAATAACCAAATTATGGAAAGAGCCCAAATGTCCACTGACTGATAAACAGATAAAGAATATGTCACACTCACACACACACACACACACACACACACACGAATATTACTTAGCCATCAAAAGGAATGGAATCTTGCCATTTGCAACAGCATGGTTGGAGCTAGAGTGTATTACACTTAGCAAAATAAATCAGTCAGAGAAAGACAAATACCATATGATTTCACTCATATGTGGAATTTAAGAGATGTAGCAGATAAACACAGGGAAGAAATGGGCCAACCATAAAGAGACTCTTAACTATAGAGAACATACCAAAGGTTTTTGGGAGGTCTGTGGTTGGGGATGGGCTAAATGGATGATGGATATTATGGGGGCACTTGTCATGATGAACACTTGTTACACATAACTGATGAATCACTAAATCCTACACCTGAAACTAATATTACACTGTATGTTAACCAACTGGAAGAAAAAAAATTCCAGTTAGTGTACAGTCTAGTATTTCTAATATGCTTTTATGTTTTTCAGTTATTAGAATTATTAGAGGTAGCACTCCATGACACTTTCATAAGATATTTCTTAAAAATTTGCAACTTCTTTATTCATAATGAAGAAATAAAAAATGCAATGAAATATATATGCAGATCTAGGCCCATAGAGGTTTTTATTTCCTCTCCAATAATATCAGTTCAAAGTATATCATTCAATACGTATGCTCTAAGTGTCTTTGTCAACATTTAGAAAAATAAAAGGGCTCACTTTGTAAAAAAATAAAAGTGTCGATGGCATGAAAGACACACACACACACACACACACACACATACACACACACAAATAAATGAAGGTGACATCTAGATGTAACCCATGATCCTGAACACTTGTACTCAAGGGGAAACAATTTTAAAGGGGTTATTGTTGAGATAACAGAAAAAACTAGAATATAGACTAAGATAGATAAAATTATTTTATTACTTTCAAATTCCCTCAATTTATTATGTGCATGTAGTTATGTAAAACAATTTCCCTGTGTATAGGAAATGCACACTGGAAATTTTAAGGATCAAGAAGCATGATATAACCTGAGGCTCTTCTCATGTAACATGAGGCTCTTAGACTCAGCAAGTCATTCAGACTCACAGGAGCCTCCCAGGACACACTGGGCACCACTCTAATCAGAAGGAACACAGGGTGGGCATCTCAGCCTGCCAGAAGGGGAAAGTCAGCCATTGCTCTTTCCCAAGAGTCTTTGCTGCATTCCAACATTGTAAAGGCTGAGACATAATCCAAACCAGGATGTAGGAGGAGCTGATCTAGTTTAAAAGTGTCAGGCCCCACAGGGCCCGATATCTCTAGTAAAATCTTCATTAGCAGTGATTCCAGCGTCCCTGCAAAGGATGTGCCAGCTATAAGAGTGAATACATTCACGGAAGCCTGAGATACGGTTTACTACCAAGGATTCAGGCAGTTTATCAATTATTATTATTATTAATAATTATTATTAATTAGAAATCATTATTCCCATAAGCATCCAGTAACATCGTTGACATTCCAACATTTATCAGGTAAACTAGAGAAACAGAGCTAGCGAGTTAATCAAAGATCAAATTTGCAGGCAAATGAGAAATATTTTTGCTAAAATTTCGATCATAGTAACCAATTCTCTGGGGCACCTGGGTGGCTCAGTCGGTTGAGCTGCTGACTTTGGCTCAGGTCATGATCCCAGGTTCGTGGGTTCCACCCCGTCATCGGACTCTGTGCTGACAGCTCAGAGCCTGGACCCTGCTTTGGATTCTGTGTCTCCGCCTCTCTCTGCTTCTCTCCCATTCAGTCTCTCTCTCTCTCTCTCTGTCTCTCTCTCTCTCAGAGGTGAATAAATGTTAAAAAAGTAAATAACCAATTATCACTTGGCTCATAAGGAATGATAATGGTAGTGTGCATTGGTCTCTGTGTGGGTGAGTGTGTATACAGAAGAAATAACAAGAAAAGAGGTGTAGCAAAATAATATTTGCTGAATCTAGATAAAAGGTATATGGGAGTTACCTGTACCACTCTTGAGTCTTTTCTGTAAGTGTGATAAATTTTCAAAGTGAAAAGCTTTTTGTGAGTGAATTGTAATATGAAAAAAAGGTAAAATCATTAATGTTTGAAATGACTCTGTTTTCTTAAATTATCTTTGACAGTTTTATTTCCAAATAACCCAGATACAATATGTTAATGTAAATTTTCAGGGAAAAATAACCTCTCTTAAGTTCCATAGTTATCAATGTAATGTGCAATTTCTCTGGGCTTGTAGAAAGCCTGCTTGCCTTTTTAAAAATTCTGATAAAAGAGAAATATAATCTGTTTATATCATGTAGAATGATGACATTCAAATAACATAACATGTGCTTTTTAAAACTCTGCTGCTTTTTTCTCTACAGTGGTTGAACACTGTCAATAAGAGTCAAATTTAATTATGCAGATGACAGAAAACAAGGCATATTCTGTCTTTCCTCACTGGTGCAGAAAGTTGCCTTTCAAGATTTTCTGTCTACAATCTAAAGATCATTTGGAATTCTAGACACTTCCATGGAGTTCAAAAGTGCAGTCCACTTCATTTCTCATCCATGAATATCTGGATTGCCCTTAAAGCTATTAAAGGAAATGAGAATGAAAGCCTACATTCAAGTAGTGAGGCCGGTCAGGAGTAGGTAATAATGAAATGAGATGAATCCATTTTACTGATGTTGTTCCTATATCCTCTTTCCTGATCAAATGTAATGAAAATGTGGTGTATCAAAGAAATATATGTGGAAGTAAAAAAAAAAATCGATGTTTTAAATTCATTTTATGTGGTCCAGTCATTTAATAATCCCACTTAAAGATTGTTGATCATGGACAATACATTAGGGATGCATTTTAAAATATAATTGTACTAAAAAAATAATAAAAAAATAAAATAAAATATAATTGTACTTTATATTTTCTTAGTAGTTTATAGTCTTTAAGCATTTCATTACAAATTCTTCACAAACATTCCTTGAACATGTATCACATTTCAACATGTGAGAAATTATTTAGAAGAAATCACTCCTTCTGAGGTTGATGTTTTCATTTGCATTTTATAGAGAAGTCAAACTAAGAGTAAATATTTAAGTCTAATCAGATAGGAAAAGAATGATTTTTAATATAGAAAACAATACTTCTATTTTTCATGTTTTAATGCATATATAGTTTTCTTTTATGTTGGCATTATGGGACTATGTACTAATGCTATGTGGCATAATGTATGTTTTTGATACTTTAGATGATCTTCACATGACACAAAAAAATCACCCCTAACTTTTTCAGTGGCACCGTCTTCTCCTGATCATTGTTCAATGAGATGTGGATGCACATTTGTTGTCATTTTAAGTGAGTCAGAGATAGAGTCTGTTATTGTGTTATATTAAAATGAATTTCTATTTAATATATAGCATTCCTTTTTGAATATAGCCAGCACTATGTCCACATGAATATTATATAACCATAAATGAAACTTCTTATATTTCTGTAAATTGCCAACAAATAGTTATCACAAATATTACCAATTTTTATTCTCACAGCAATCCTACATTGTAGACATTATTATTTCTCAATTAAAGGTGAGAAAACTAAGATTCATTTTTGTTCAGAGACATACACTTAGAAAGAAATAGATATAAAAGTCATATCATATTTAGTTTCAAAGTCTTCTTCTCACCTCCACAAACATAAATAAACATTGTTTTATTTTATGAAGTAAGAAAGATGAGAAATTAACTGTCTTATTTCCTCAGATGAAACTCTTTAGGAGAGAATAAATGTAGCCAAAACTCAAAGTCTTGGAAAATTTGACCTTTATCCCAAGAGAGATTGGAAAGTTCTTAGATATTTAAGGGCTATGTTAATGACAATTGTGCAAAGTCGTCCTTAAATACTGCCAGGAATTGAAGGAGAGCAAGTGGCTAGATCTCAGAGAAAGTTGAATTCTCCTATACAAGGTGATGAGTGGCTGAAAATGTATCCCATTACCACAGAGGACACTGGCCTGAAAGCTGAGGTAAAGGCTGTGATGGTTAGTGACTGGGCATGAAACACCCTGAAAATTGCAATGAAAATGCTGACTCTAAGCTTGGTAAATGGAAGAAGTGGATTCCTTGAGCTTTAGAACCACCTAAACCCTGACAAACCTCGTAGACCCAAGCAATGAGCAATTCAGCACTATCTTTCATGGACTGGAGAACAATGCACAACCTTAAAAATCACTCACATAGAGTAAGCCTTGGAGTCTATGGGCTCCTGATTTCTCCAGAAAGTACAGTTTGAAAGAATTTTAATGTAAAATGTGATCCAGGGAGCAAGAGTGTGGAAGACATATGGCGCAAGAAAGGAGAGTTACTATAAAGATGCACAATTCAGTTAGCCAATAATTGTTCGTTCTAAAACTACCTCCTGAAGAGCCATATAAAATGCATCTCAGGACTGACTCTCAGGGAAATAAAAGGGAAAATTATACACCATTGGTCAACATTGTCTTTTCTTCAAGGGGCATAAACATCATCAATTGAAGAATGCAAGAGCTGCACTTTAATATCAACAGCTGAGTCCTGGGGTAGAAGCAAGAGGAGCTTTGCAACATGGATCACATAACCGGTTACAGGAGTAGCAGCTGAAAAAAGAAAACTATGAGGGCAAGAGAATCTTAACTCACAAGAGAGGTTCCATATCAACTACTCTGATTTAACTCAAATACACCCATATGCTCTATTAAGTCTAATTCATTACAGAATTGCCACAAAGGGGAAGGTCCATGTCAGTCTCTGAAAAGATTTAAAATAAGTCAACTCTGGGAACAAATCTTCTTTGCTGTATTTGTGAAGATATTCATATTTCTTTTCCATCACCCATTTTTATTTGCTTATACCTTCAACCAGCATTCCAACTATCCTGCGTGGTTTGTCTTTATCACCAAGGGATGTGAGTTGTTATATGCTTCACATCTATCAAACTGTGATTGTTTTAGTTATACATTTGCCACTTAGTCCTCTGTGTTAGGACATAGCTTTCCATGCTTCTGCTGTCTATTAGCAGTCCTGGCTCTTGATGAAAATTAGGGTTCCATTATTCCTACCAATCTAGTAACTTTTTTCCTGTGCTTACTGAATTATCAGCATTAAGAACTTCAACATGACCAGGTGGCTTCACGTTCAGTGAAAGCTTTATTGCATTCCTTCGAAGAGGAAGCTCTAATTCTGGACCTCTGTTCTACTAGATTATCTGCATCTGGGTTTTGGAATGTATGAAAAAAAAAAAAAAACTAACGGACCCAATGGCCATGCATCCGTTGTATCACCTCCTTTGCCATAAAAATGTATGTTCTGGTAGGAGACAGTATTGTGCATGGTAGTATGTCAATATGTTACACTCCTGTGTGACCTAGGAGAGCAAGATAGAGACTCTGGCAGAAATTGTGCATTCAGGGAAGGCAAATCCATGCCCAGACTAGACATTAACTCAGAAAACCAGGAGTGAGAGAGACAGGCACATGGCCTGGGCCCAAAATAATCTATCCTCAGGCTGTACCTGTATGAAGCTAGTCGAGGCCCACACAGAATGGGGTTTGTGGCTTTATGCATGTAAAATAGTAAATACTATTCACTATGGTGACTAAATCACTATAGTAAATGCATAAATAGTAATGTAAGATTCTAGGTAACAAGGGAGAGGAAGGAGATTCTTAAAATCACTGAAATTTGATTTTAAGGCACATAAAAGGCACAGAAGTCATTCAATTTTACTTAGAAATATGACCTTCCTTGCAATAAAGTATCCCATTAAAAATCAGACTATATTCTGTGGTACTTATATCTATGGGAAGTAATCAAATGGCTCAAAGAAACTTTTATTTTAAGGAAAATAGCTAGGACATTGCTAGAATTTATATCCTAAACAATCCCCAAAGTATCTCACGAAGTGTTGATGGAGTTTTCCACAGCTAGGTATTAGATTTCTGACCCATTTGGTGATATATGGACAAATATCCCATGTGCTTATCCCAGAGTGATAAGTTATAAATATTCCTAACTCAAGGACAGTGCTCTGAAATGTAGCAGTCACTGATTTTGGTCTTTAAGATATTGCCTTCCCTATCAGTGGATCCCTCCTAACAGTTAAAGAAACTGGACAGCATTAACCCCAAGTAGACTGCCCTTGTCTTGTTAAACTCTTGGTCACTCACTGTTGTGATTATGGTTTTCTCTCCATGTTTATCATAAAAATCAAAACAATCTGACCTTTTAGCAGCTGACATTTGTTTTTCTAAAGGGAGAATCCTGCTCACAGTAAAAATCAGACACCAAATGCTTCTCTCAGATTGCTCAAATTCCTTTCTTTGGCTGACTCACTGATAAGGATATTGTGGAGCCCATGCTTATTTAGGGTTAATGACTGCTACAATGCTTATAAGGGTGAATTCTCAACTGGAATGAATGAACCGAAAGAAAGTGCATATACACCTTCAAGACCTCTGGAATTTTCCTCTGTAATCATAAGAACTGTGCATATGTACAAAAGGTGGTAAAATTGGAAATAAGATTTCAGCATCTCTCTTCTTTGGTGTCATGTCAATTCCTTGGTGATTTGAAGAGGAAGAGCAAGGAGTCCTAGGAGTAATAGTATAGATTGTTTAATATAAATACTTCTCTGTTAGAAAATGGAAAGAAAATGATATACGATAGTAACAAAATCTAAAATACTTTGCAAGAAATAACATATATAAGATACATGCAAAGAATGTTGTTCAAGAGCATAAAACAAAACCTCAACAAAAGGAAAACTGTATCGTGAGGTTAGATAGGAAGATTTAAAGTAAAGATTTTGGGGGCACCTTGGTGGCTCAGTTGGTTAAGTGTCCGACTGTTGATTTCAGCTCAGGTCATGATCCCAGGATCTTAAGATCAAGCCCTACATTGGGCTCTGCACTGAGCATGCAGGAGACCGCTTGGGACTCTTTCTCTCCCTCTGCCCCTATCCCCCACTCATGCTCTCTCTCTCTTTAAAATCTCTAATATATATATATATATATATGTATATATTAAACAAAGATTTTCATCATTCTGTATTTATTATATAAGATCAATACAGTTTCAACCAGAATCTTTATAGTCATGCTTTTGTAATTTTTAACTACATGAATTTATAATAAGATTAATATAGAGCGGTAGATATTTAAAATAGCCAAAATGTGGAAAAAGAATACATGCATATCATGTATTCAAATTAATTTTAAAGTTTCAGTAGTTAAAGCAATTGATTTGAGAGCTACAGGGCAAGAATAGATTAAATAAAGAAAAGACTGGGGCCACCAAAAGCTTGGGGTTGAAATAGGAGCCCTTACAAAAGCATTTTACATGAAAGTTGGCATTTGTATTGCATACATATGAAATTATAAATTTCAACATTAAGAACTGCTTTATCAGCTTCAAAATTATGTATGTACACTTTTGACATTCTGCTAAAGGAAAACTGAAGGGAAATGGGATGTATTACACCAAGTGAGTCCATTGATGTCACTATTTGTTGTATACAGAAGGGAAGTCACTAACATAGAAATTCATGCCTCAGCAAATAATGTTGATAGTATAAAATTTGAACATTAAATTTGGGGCTTTCTGTACTATGAGTTATGCAAACTTTTAAGTTCGTACAGCAAATCGTGTGGTGCAATCTTGACTGAGTAAAATCTCGCAGTTTTACATTAGATTTTCAGAGAAACTGATAATCATATGATGTCAGTTGATTTGGGAATTGACTTGTTGGAAGCACAGTGGGATAGTGGGGAAGTGAGGCAGAGAAATGAAGGAAGGCAATACAGATGGTTAATGACCAGATTCTGCCATGACTACAAGAACTCACCCCCACTAGCGATTTCTGAGGAAGTGAATATAGTCTGACTCTGAGTTGTCCCACTATAGGGCAAGGAATCTGAAGTATTTATCTAGTAATTCCTATCTCTGATTTTTGAGGAATGCTCCTCCGGTCATTAACTTCTTAGCACTTTTGGATAACTTTATACACGAACTGAGGAACAGAGAATTATGTAGATGGCAAAAGATTTTAGACCAAGAGGTGTTGGTGTTTTCAGTAGAAGCCATTGACACATAAGGAATATGACTTTATAAGATACAAAAAGGACACCATGCAAAGGATCAGTGTCTGCTAAAGAATATGAGCAGGACATTGACAGAAACTATTATCCATACTCTAAAGGGCCGTTTTGTCGATATCTATAATTCAAACAATTTAGTCATATCTAGTCATTATTAAGGCGCCCAGCAGAACCAACAACATTCCCACCAAGGAGAAAGCTTTTCTGAGCTTGGGGAAAGAAGTCCAACACATAGAAATTTAGCCTTTGTGCTAAATGACATTTCAAATCAGTGTTAGAAATGGTTCATTGCATTTTAAAAGGATAAAACGATAATTAGTTTCTAGTAGTGGATAATTATTTTCCTTGCTGTTCAAATCCATTTTCTTCTCTCTTATAAAATTACTCAAAATCTCTCCCAACTTTACTACCATGCAGATCAAGGGGTAGTACCTGTAGTTTGGGGGGGGGGGATGGGAGGAAGAAAATCTCACTCAGCAACATCTCATGACCCACACCATATTTGCTGTGAGAATGAGCATTAGACTCAATACAAGTCAATGAGAATTTATCCTAGGACTTTTCTTCAAACTGTAGAAAAAATCATTTCTTTTCCTTTGTATGTGAAACTATAAATCATAAACTTAAGATTCATTAGCCAAGTTGACATGAGTCTGAAATGAAGCCAAGGCAAAGCTGAGATGAACTTTTTATTTTGTTTTTTGATGTAAGTATTTAATGATACAGGAAAATGACATGTTATGAAACAAGCTGGTTACAAGTAGGGGTTAGAAGATGATTTCACTTTTGATTAAAAAATTTTAAATTGTGTATACAAAACACTGGATGGTTACATACTACAAAATCAACAGTATTTACTCCTGTTCAGTGATTAAATATTCTTCTCTTTGCTTTTGTGTATTTTTTGAAACATGATTATTTCTGAAACAAAAAAGAAAAATGAGTTATTGGATGTCTTAGAAGAACAGTTATTAAATGCCAGAAGTCCAGCAGTCAAGGCGCAAACCCCAGGACAGGTCCAGCCAGGGTGACAGTGGTCAAGCCCAGATGAAGAGTATCATTCTTTTTTTTTACTACTGGGATACTATTTTTATCAGACTGTTTCCTCCACATTTGATGTTCTCAGTGTACTTATATTTAACAGGAGTCTATGAATATTAACTGGCACAGCAGCAAAATGATGCTAGCACCTTTGGTTTCAAATTGATAAAAATGTAATAACCATTTTATAGTTATAAAATGCACTAGAAATAAAACAAGATGGATGAAACACTCTCGCAATGAAAATTTTACAAAAGACTTCTGTTGTCATTGTTTGAGCCCTGAGAATGAAGGTCATTGAAACTCTGCGATGAAGGTCAGACTAAGGTCAGACCTACCACTGGAATTTTAAGTGATACAAGCCAATAATGTTCTCTATGTTATAAAAAGCTTAAATTAGGTTTTAAATTAGTTAGATTTACAATATGACTGTAGGAGAGAAAGGAAAATTAGATCTATTCTTTGCACCATTATTTTTATTTCTTCAATTTCCACATTGAAGAATGATGATTTAAATTTAGACCTCTGCTAATAACCAAAACAACTAACAAACAAAAATGTACTGCAAAACAAGCAAGAAGAGGAGTTCTAGATAAAAATACAGAACACCTTCTATAATTAGAAATGTGGAAAGCTTTTCTTTGCCTGTTTCTGAAGACACAAACATAAAAGAAAATGCTATATTTAAAAATTTTTAAACTTGAAAAGATACTATGAATAAATTTCAAAGACAGTTAACATATTGAGGGAACTATTTTAAAGGACAAAATGCTAATTTTGCTAGGAAAAAAAAGAGCTCCAACAGGTAGAGAAAAATGGAATGACTAGATATAAAAATGGCCAGTTTATATTAAAAAATACAATAGTAGATAAAGATGTAAATAGATATAAATCTAACTAAATAATCCAATTAATTTAAAACAATTAAAACATATTATTGTAACTTATCGGATTTATGAACGTTAACAAAAAGTTAGAAACAATTATGACAGAGTTTGGTGAAAAAAATCAATCTCACTTCTGTAGAACATGCAGTATGCTATAATTATTTAGAGCGATTTAGCAATATATATATATATATATATATCAATATATAAAACATTCAAATGTAATTAGGCATTTCTACATTTAAAAAGTGTCACATGGAGGCACTTGCAATAGTTACAAAATGTTCCTTTCAATATTATTGGTAATAGCAAAATATTCAAAGGAAGCACATGCCCATCAGTTGGGAATATTGTCATAAATTAACTGTTTTCAGTGAACTATTCTTTAGTATGTAGGGCCACAGAATTATAAGTACTTTAAACTTTATAAGTAAAATTTACCAAAGAATAGAAAATAAAACACAAAACCAACAGCAAGTTATTATGTTTAGTGTGGTACATTTGTACCAGAAAATAATATGTGTTTATATAAGGATGTTAAGTGTGAAAATATAAACAAAGACAAATAAGAATGATTGTGAAAAATCCAGGAATGCACTATAAATTCAATAAATGATTATTTTTACAAGTTATGAAATTATAGTACTTTAGTCTTGTATGCATTATTATAATTTTATCAATTGTAACCAGCATGCATCATTTTTAATAATCAGAAATAAATTAATTAACTAAAATGGGAAGAAAAGGGAATTTACACCCGTTACTCTATGCCAAATGATAACAAATAAACAAGACTTTCTTTTCACAAACAAAACAGTTCCCATACTGTTACAATCAAAGATTCTTATAACTAGTTATATAGAGATTGATTGCCATTCTCCCCAAATTATAAGCTTCATGAGTGCAGGGATCATATTGTTAGTAAATGTACACCCAAAGCATCAAGTCATTCATATAGGCAGTAAATAATTCAATTACAAATTACTTTAATTTAATATAATTTGAAATGTTTGATAAGTATTTAATAATTTTATATATTTGTTTTTATCCAATAATTCACAAGCATAATTTTAAAGGATCAACAGCATGATGGATTTGTATGAAAAACAAGATTCTACTATTTCACAGTGCTGTTCCCAAAAGTTATCATTTTAGTTACTTTTATAATGCTCTATTTCTATTTTTAAGTAACATATTTTCAGAAAAATTTGTCAATTGAAAAAATTATATTGATGTTATTTTTTGATGATGATGATCTAGTTTACACTAATCCTATTTCCCTCATATCATCTTTCCAGTGTGGGGGCTGAGGAGAGGGAGGGGGAATTTGTGTGCGTGTGCACGTGTGTATACATGTGTTCCCCCTGATGGGATTTAGTGGGAGTACATAGCCTATTAGTGGAATTTGTAAGACAAATATATATATTACTCCATTATCTTTCAGATGTTGAAACTAAAGATACCCCTGTGATTTCTTCTAATGTGATCCATTTATTTTTGCTTATTTTGTTTATTGTATAAATTCTGAAATAGTTTAGGATAGTTTCCTTATTTCAGATGGTTTAACATTTTTGATGCTGTGCCTTAACTTGATTCCTTCCTCCCTCCTTACTTCTTTCCTTCCATTCCTCATTCTTTTTTAAATGCCAGAGGCTGGACAATTAGTAGGTACTTAAAATATGGAGATTCTTTCATCACTTCTGGACTATTTAGAAATTATTTATTTACACATATGCTTCCTCTCTACTTTTTTCCCTAAGAGCTCCTACAATCAGATTGGCAGATGGAGTACACACAGCAGAGAGTTGGGAAGCACTTCCTCAGATAACTGGCGTTATAACAGTGTGATGAATTCAAAGTGAAATGTTGGCAAGGCTTCAAAGCCTGATAATCTCCTACACTCACAGCTCAGATGGACTCCCTTGGGCAGCAGCCACCTCTGGTCACCAGAAATCTGACTCATACTGATCCTTTAAACTTACCACGGGTCCCAAAACTGCAAGTCGTTGGGCCAGCCTGAAACTTACCTCAGGACAATCATGGACTCAGGCTGCCTTAAGGACCCACAGCCCAATTACTTTGCCTTTCTTTTCCTGTTCTACATCTAGGGCACTTCCATCTCCATCTTTATACCTAGGAGTACAAAAGCCTCATGTTGCTTCTTTTCCCCACAATAGAGGTTGATTTCTCATCAGAAAAAAAAAAAAATGTCCCAGAACTTATAAGGATAAAAGCCTCTTTAGCCTCCTGCACCTCCAACTTGACAGAGGAAAGCTTTGCTTTCACTATTAAATAGAAGTTTATAAAGAGTCAGTTTCTGTCTAGTTCAATCTGAGGAAACAAGTCAGGTAGCACTGCTGGGACTTTTTTTTTTTTCTTTTTCTTATTTCAAATGTTCATTTGAGTGAACAAGAGCACGTATGCTTGAATAGGAAAACTATGGAGCAGGAAACCAGGGAATTACATGTACTGAAATATTGGCACAGAAAAACAGAATAGAAATCAGAGTGGTTAGTACTTACAGAGTAAAAACATATTGAATTAGGGGAGAATTTACACCACAGTTAAAACAAAGCAGTCCGCAAACCTCTGCAAATATTTAAAAATACTCCATGATGGGGCGCCTGGGTGGCTCAGTGGGTTAAGCCTCCAACTTAGACTTAGGTTATGATCTTGTGTTTTGTGGGTTTGAGCTCCACATTGGGCTCTGTGCTGTCAACACAGAGCCCACTTTGGATCCTCTGTCCTCTCTCTACCTCTCCCCAGCTTGCTCTCTCTCTCTCTTTCTCTCTCTCTCAGTGTCTCTCTCTCAAAAATAAATAAACGTTAAGCAATATATGTATAAAAAATACTCCATGATGGAAGTTTTCTTCCTATCTGATTATATGTCATTTGAAGTATCTATCTATTATCTATTATCTATCTATCTATCTATCTATAAAGCAATAGCCATAAAAATAGCAAAAGCACTTCTTTATTAAATATCAGTATATTTAAATGAAATATAACACATTAACCAGCATCTCTAAAATTATAAATATTTTTAAAGAGAGCTCTTATAATCAATTTTGCAATAACAACTTGATGCACTTTTTAAATGGTCTACTTAAAGACACAACCAGCTGTTGATTTTGAAGCTGAGTTGTATCTGTAGTCATAGTCTCACTGTCAAATAAGTGAGTTTGATGCTAAAAACAGAAAAAATACTTTATGCATTCATAAACCTATTCTATATTAAATATTCATTAAGTACTTATTTTTGTTAGGCATTGTCTTAACTAAATTGATTTCTTCTCTTACAGAAGTTTAAGTTTCAGTGTAGAAACTTACGAAGTCCAATTAAGTATAATTAAAATTTTAAGTATATATAATCTATATAAATACATAAACAAATATTAACATATACAATACATACAAATACACATATATGAGAATTTCACTGTAAAGTTATAGGGGCGTCTGGGTGGCTCAGTCGGTTGGGCATCTGACTTCAGTTTGGGTCATGATCTCACAGTCCGTGAGTTCAAGCGCCACATCGGGCTCTGTGCTGACAGCTCAGAGCCTGGAGCCTCTTCAAATTCTGTGTCTCCCTCTCTCTCTGTCCCTCCCTTGTTCATGCTCTGTTTCTGTCTCAAAAATAAATAAAAACATTAAAGTTTTTTTAACTGTAAAGCTATAAAAGGAAGATACATTGTCCTAAAACCTATGAAAAAGGGATGAAAATTGGAGACATTTGCACTGAAATCTGAATTATAGGTTGACACTACTTAGGATAGGAACCTGTAAACCTTTGCATAATTTCTGAATGACAGCAGAAACAAAGTAACATTTTTTGTCTGATTCAAATGTTCTGTTGCCCCAGAGTGGAAATCATTAAAAAACCCTTTACCACTGCCTGAATATCACCTTCTAAATCAGGAAAGACCTGAGACTATCCAAACATAATACACATCAAAACTAGACACTATCTCTTGGGGCACCTGGGTGGCTCAGTTGGTTGAGCATCCAACTCTTGGTTTCTGCTCCGGTCATGATTTCACAAACGGAACCCAACATCAGGCTCTGTGCTGACAATACAGAGGAGCCAGCTTGGGATTCTCTGTCTCCCTCTCTCTCTGTCCCTTCCCGGCTCATGCTCTCTCTCTCTCAAAATAAATATAAATAAACTTAAAAAAAAACAAACTAGATTATTTCTTAACTTTACAAACATTAGTTCTATGAAATCCATCTGCTACCAGGTTCCTGGTAAAGTTGATTAAAGAAAACTTCCTGTGCTTACCTTGGAAGTAAAAATTTTGTGACAAAATTCCCTAAAAATTCTAACACAGCACAGTTCTCTTTAATATGTTTTAAGTATTTTTGGGTAGGCATAATTAAAGTCTAGTGTCTTTATACCCTTCTTTTATGCAGATTATCTTTTGAAGACACAAAAACACCAACCAAGCAAATATGGACTGTGGTGTAGAAATTGTTTTGTTAGGTAATTCCCACAGTTTGGTCAAATTTCTTTCAATCCCTTTAATAACTTATCTATCTAGCGTATTTTTTAAAATGGACACAACAGCTTTTCAATGTATTAAAAATGCAGTTTCTAAGTTTGAAGTTTGCTGTGTTTAACAGAAGTTTTTGCAGTTCTATCAGCAAATTACTGCTTTTAGAAACTTTGTCCTTCTGCCCTGTGTGAGCTCTACAATGAATTACTGACATGTGAATAGGCAGTTGTAAAGGTTCTGGTAAAGCAGCCATAAATTTTTCATGAGATGTTTTAGTCCTCATTTTAAGTAGAAAATCCTCTATTTAAACCCTTTTTTTTCTGTTGTATTACAGACATCACAGCTACATTATATATATGTAAGTATATATGTGTATTTGTATATGTGAACATAGTATATATTTTATTTATATGACCAATCACATAACTAATCACTAACATTATCAAGTATGCGATAAAAATAGAAATATCAGATAAATAGGGCCAGATTTTTCAAAATTTGATATTCTCAAAGCTTAAGGAGAGGCTATAGCCAATTTTAGCTTTCAAAGCCTCTTCAGATTCTAGATCTTTGGATTTTAGATCTCTAGATCCTCTCCAGAGGATCTGGAGAATTATCACTCAATTGTTCTGACAGAGATTTTGCTTGTTAAGCTGTAATCCACTATCTGTAATACTGTACTAGTCCACCAAATTGTCCTTTTTTGTTTTTAAATAGTTAAAGATAATAGCAGGAGGGTCCCAAGAACCTTGAGGTATTCTTTACCAGAAACACTGGGCATCTTCATAAACAAAAGCAAATACGAATTTAGACTTGTCCATTAGAGGAACAGGAGAGAAGGAAGGAAAGAAGAAAAGGAGGGAGAGAGAGAGGGAGGGAGGAAGAAAAGAAGGTAAGAATTGCAGATCAAAGATCAAATACCCAGAAATAAATTTTTGCAGTGATACCAAAGTCAGAATTTAGAACAGTTCAGCATAGTTATAGGATTAGGAACTACAGAGATTAATGGCTAACATTTTGTACAAATCTATATAGTGGCTGACCATCTTTGTTAAATTTACCATTCTTCTTTACTGGAAGTATGGAAATATTATGGGGTGAATGCCCATTTTCAAATTATTTCTTCTTTTTGTAATTCTTTTGTAACTGGTTTTACTCCTTTTAATTGAGCTTTCCGCAAATAATATTGTTTTACATATAACCCTGGTCTATATTTCTGGTAAACTATTCTTATTGATTTTATATCTCAAGTTAAACCAGTGTCATTATATCCTAGGGCACTGATGTTTTCATTAATTTTAGAATAGTGTGGTTTTCAGGTGTGGTATGAGATTGCCACTCTCTGCAATGTCCCCCCCTCCCTTTTTTTAAATAACCAACTCATGTGCTTTCCTCCAAACAGTTCCATAAATACTCCATCCAGAATACAGAGTATGACAGACTTGAAGTTACATAGCAGGCCTATAGCCTGTAGATTTACAGAAAGATCAGGAGGAAGTAAGAATGCATGTTTCTCAGTAAAAAAAACAAAAAACAAAACAAAACAAAAAACCCTACCTATAATTGTAACAATGGTGATGAAGGAAAAAGTAGAAGGTTGACCAAAAATACCAGCAAACTATATTAATCTATACCAGATAGAAAGCAAGAAAATTTTGAGAAAATTGCAGGGTAACACCAGTATCTATCAGAACAGGCAAAGATCGTCTAGCCTGATGAAAAGTTATTGATATATATATGGATGGTTCACAAGTTACCACCTCTAAAATTCCCTCAATCTGTCCATTTTAAGCAATTTACCAGTTATCTCCTAGCTGAGGATTTTGTCCTTCAAGACTTTCCTATTCCCCTTGTCTCTGTAATTACTGAATCCTGTGGAGCCTCTTTCTACAATCCTTCTTCCAGCATCCTAGCTTCTTGCAATAGGGCATACAGTCTCCCTTCTTCTTTTCTTGCCTTCATAAATTGGTCAGAGTGAGAATTATTCCTTTTAGGGAGTCCTAACTGAATAGCCAGTTCCGTGGTCTTTAATTTATTTTTCTTTTTTTTTTTTTTTTTTTTTTTTTTTTTTTTGTCTTTGTCTTTCTCTAGCTCATCCTAAAACTTGAGTCCGTCTGGCAAGATTGGAGTAGTTATCTGTCCTTGCCATCCTGCCACCTTAACTTGGGTATGGACAATGAACACGAGAGTCCAAATAAAGACTGACAAGGCTAGAGCATGGTTTTAATCTGACCCAGGGTCAATGCCAGTGAATTCTGGGCCTCAACAAACTGCTAATGGAAATCAGTGGGGGTGGGGGACTCACTCATCTTCTCTATACACGACTGCACTTTCAGATCACCTTCATGGCTTCAAGTACTGCCATTGGTAACCCCTTTTGATGAGTTGCTAATAATGCCCTTAGTTTTTCTGTAGTTGTGGGAGGTGGTGGATAACTAAGCTTCCCTTGGCCACAGAATCTCTTGATGTGGTGATCTGTGGCCCACTATGTGCTTACTTCATCAAAAGAACAAAGTCTACTTGTAGCTGAATTCTATGTAGTGCCAGTGCCCATCTTCACACACAGGACCATGAACTGAAAACGTACTCTAAGTACTTCTACAAAAGGAAAAGAAGCTTTTAAATGAATCATAACTATTGGTGAGGAAGGCATTTGGATAGCTTGGGAATCTTGGGTAGCTTCTCAATGGCATCAGCTTTGCTGAAAATCTAAATAGGAAGGGCTGGTTTTCCATGCATTGAGACAAGAAAAATGTAAACTATATGACACTCTGGTTTTCCTTTCCATATTGATATCCATTAGCTTAATACCTTCTTTGCCTTTTTTTTTTTCCTTGTTTGACTTTTTTTCAAGCTATTGACTAGTTCTACTACTCTCAATCCTGGTGCTTTCATATGGGTACATTATTTTATCCAAGTTCTTAATTATTCATTCCCTGATCAGGTCTCTTCATTTTGTCTGCTTTTCTTTCTTTCTTTCTTTCTTTCTTTCTTTCTTTCTTTTTCTTTCTTTCTTTTCTTTCTTTCTTTCTTTCTTTCTTTCTTTCTTTCCTTCTTGCTTTCTTGCTTGCTTTTTTAACGTTTATTTATTTTTGAGATAGAGACAGAACAAGCAGGGAGGGACAGAGAGAGAGGGAGAGAGAAAATCCCAAGCAGGTTCTATATTTGTCAGCACAGAGCCTGATGGGAGGGGCTGGAGCTCACAAACTGTGAGATCATGACCTGAGCCAAAATCAAGAGCCGGATGCTTAACCATCTGAGCCACCCAGGCACCCACATTGTGTCTGCTTTTCTAGCTATATGGTCTGTGGATGATAAGGGACTCTTGGAGGCAGAGCTAAATGAAATTTAAGATTTATTGTTGCTGTGGTTATGCTCAGTGCTCTATAGCCATGAAATTCCTTTAGTGGCTTTCTGTGTGCAGGATGGGAGTTACCCAGCTAGTCGGCCTTTTCTGTGTCTATTCCCTTGGCATTTGGTTTTCTATTTGCACTGCCTCATAGAGAATATCTGTCTCTCGCCACTCCCCCAGCTGTAGTGGATGGTTGTTTTACACGAAGTATGTTAACCTCCTGATGAGGCTGATATTTGGATTGTTTCTTTTTTAGGAAGACACTGCATCCCTGAAGATAGAATATGTGGCCTTCACAATTATCTTGCCCTTCTTCAGCTATAATGCTGGATTTAGCACATATTTCTGTCCATCCTTCATGGATAGAGGTCTTTTCTTAGTTCTTCCTGAAATGCAGTGAGTTTTCATTAGTTTCTTTAGGGCTGCAGGCTTTGTTGCCCATACTGCACTAATAAAAGGACAATAACTGTTGCTCTTCTCCCTTGATATTGTGGCTTCTTTTTTCAATAATAGATATAAGGGAGATGGGTCCACAGCTACCACTGTTTCTCAAATATCCAGCACCGGGAGGAAAACTTTCTCATGATTCTCCATAAACAAAATTCTTAGATTTGTGTTATTATCACTTTTCTTTCATTTAAAAATGTTTATATTTTTGACTTCAGAAAAATCAGTATACATACCACCATCATAATTTGAAGGTTTTACCACAATCTATGGACATTTGATTTTGCTTCTGAGAAATCCCATGAAATTCCAGGGAACTATGATCCATTTGCACAATAGATATACTCAGATGTGGGAAATCTGTCTGCTGCTCGGTAACAAATTCACTCAAGCATTGTGTTTCATTTATATAACTGCTTATGCACCCAGGATCTTATTCAGAGTTTAGAGGTAAACCATTGTTTGCATCATCACTGGTATTTCTCTGAGTTGTTTTATCTAAGATCTTATTTGTTGCCATAAATTTGCTTCCTTATTTTAATTCACACTTTCTTGCCTTTGGTGCTTATTACAAAATATCCCTTCATATTTTCTCCTTTCATGAACCAACTTTCATTAACTACAAGTATATACTTAAACAGCAATTATGTTTTATTCATTTCCTTGAGAAACTCAAGTTAAATATAATTATAATTTGTAATTATATTTCTTCCTCTACATGATTATTATATACCCTCAGGACTTGTTGATCTGCCTGAGTCCATCTGGTATTATTGGATCTCTCCTCATATATTAAATAATACTAATCTCATCGAAATATATTAGCATGATGTTACAATATCTGATACTGTGAATCACAAGACATTTCTTACTGGTTATTTTTTAATAGTAGACATGAGTGTAATTTAATTATGTGAATGCACATCACTAACAAAAATCTAACTTGATGAAATATGATGCATAAGCTGTCCTGTAATGTTAAATATTGTTAAAATGTGTCATAATATGATGTGTTCACCATTCTAGGTAAATACAGGTTTGAGAGAATTGAGTTTCAGAATGAAATGCAATTATCAATAAACTACTTTGAGTAGAAAATATTGTATGAAAATTCTAAATTATTGCTAAAATTTGCAAAACACATTTCAACTGCTGTTTTTACTTTCAATTCCTAATTGATGGATATAGCAATTATAGTACGTTCCAGTGTGTAGTACCACATCCTTATTTATAAGTAGATGCTTTCCTTTAGTGCTGCAAATTTGACCAGCTGCTATAGGAGTATCTGGAAGTATTGGAAGTGATGCCATCTATTATTCTTTGAAAAGGTATTTCCTTTTGTTGTCAACAGGTAACTCTTGTTATTACTCTACATTTTGTTCATCTGATATATAATAAGCACATTAAAAATACTTCTAGAAAAATGTCACTACACACATTAACATGGCAATGGAAACCAAAAAAAAAAAACCACACCATTAGTGAATAGTATGTGTGTGTGTATACACACACATATATATGTATATATGTATATATATAATGTAGATATTTATGTAATATATATAATGTAATATATATATGTTTTCAGTGCATGTGTTTGGTTGCCTATCACATATGACATGCCATGGATGGCGGGAATACAAAGATGATTACTGGTAGGGTCTCTCCTTTCAAGGATGTCAGAGTCTAATGGGACTGTAAACAATTTTTTTTTTTTTCTGGGAGAAAACTATAAAACATAATGAAACTGAACTAAGTAAAAGAAAGGTTATGTTTGTCATTCTTATTTTGGTCACAAGTCAGAACCTACTATATGTCTCTTTTCTCTTCTACCAATTATCAAAAAAAGAAAAAGAAAGTGAAATTACTTGGTATAAATTAGACATAATGAACTGAAGCAAAGAAATGCAAAGTCACCTAAGACAGTCCAAATATATACCAAGGTCGCTGCAATACCATGGAACTTCCAATTCATCTTTAAGAAGAATGGATTTATAAAAGAAGAAAGGGGATATCTACCATAAAAGAAGAATTGGAAAATTGAGATAAATAGCAGCTATATCAGCACTATCAGGGAAGAGGACATCCTAGCCAACTAGTAAAAAAAAAAAAAATCACAGTTCCTTTGAAATGACTCGGATCATTCCTAACGTGGACTTTGATACTTCAGGTAATTTTTGAACTGTTTCCATTACGGATTTAATCTACCTAATCTGTTTGTTCTGATTCCAAGATTACCAATCTAAGCATATCCTTAACCAAATAAAATCCAAACTAATCAATGAGAACTTCACTAAGAGAATGTGGCTCCATCCATGACAAGACTAAATATCAATATTGGCTATACTGTACCAAATATTTGTGTAAAACAGAAAGTTCCTGGGCTATCAGTAACAATTTGAAGCCGAGGGATGACATTATTTAATTTTACTTACTGTTTCACCCTTGATTTTAGAGAGTTCTGTGTGATTCAGAAGGTTATATATGAACAGCTGGACAATGTGAGACATCATCAATATGACAAACAGACATAAAAACTATAAGAAGATAATCTGGACCAGCCTAGGGGTAGATAATAACACCTTAACTATAGCACATGTGGAAAGTTCTTACTGTTATTTTCATGATATTTAATATCAAGAAGGGAAAAAGACTTTTCTAGGAGAGTGAGAACATCAATTCGAAAATAAAGCAAATTTCCTAGCTTTGACTGTGATGCTCAATATGGCCATCACCTCACTCAATACACATTAGTAATTCTCAAAACTGAGAATTCTCAAATACTGAGCATTCAGGAGCAAGGACGGGTAGTGTTTGTTGATTTTGTTCCCTTGAAGTGATTTGTCATTATCCACATGCATTATTATTGCTATTTATGTATCATGCAGGTTACCCACTCAGCAATGGTAACTAGATACATTTGCGTCATCCATATGTTTGCCTAAATTTCCATCCATGTAACTCACCAGTTTGCAATTCCACCATTGCTTCATTTGTGCTTGTCATGTGAACAAAGTCTGACCCAATATTTATCTCCTGGATCTTTCTGGGTTCCCTGCCTGACATGTCTCCTGTGTTTTACCAGCACTTGCAAAGTAAAGGTCACAGAAAAAAATAGCTGAGTCATTTACCCATACTCTTGGTGTGAAAAATATATTCAGTCTAGAATCAAAATATCTTGCCCCAACCACTAACTTTGCTACTTAGAAGCTGGAGGAACTGATGCCAGCTAAACTCCCGAAATTTAGTTCTTTCCCTAGTAAAATGAGATAAATAACACATTTTTCCACATTAATGTATAATCATAAATATAATTCTATTTTTTGCAAATATAAAAAGCCTTGCTCACTCACAGGAACCAAATCAGTCAATGCTAAATTGACATCAAGCCACTTAAAAAACTAATAAAAAATCTCATCATCAGGAAGTTTTTCCTCTGCTTTTGGTTGCTTGTCATAATGTAGGAAATGCTTCTACATAATTGACTTAATTTTTTTATAAACCAAAGTAATTTATACACCAAGGTAATTTTTTTATAAATCAAGGTATTTGCTTATTTATGTTCCATCTACTTCCAAAAAGCGAGTGAGTGGATGTACCATAAAAATGTAATACAACAAGATGAGATATTATTAATAAAACATAAAGACAATTTGTAAAGGAATAGAGAAGGAAATATATCAGGACATTTTGATAGCAGAACTATGCAACAACCAAGCACAAATTATCTCTGAGCTATCCAGCAGTGGAATGTTACCATGAAGTCTTGGGCTCCATTCTTAAAATGCCTATGAATGGCCATTTAGCCAAATTTTAGAAATCTTATCTGTATTTTAAGCATTTGGATTTAATTTCCTGGAATTTCAGTTCCACATAGTGAAATGTTCACTGCGAGGACAGAGGCATTGTTACGGAATTTGCTAGTAGTTTGCACAAGTGAAGGTTCAGAAGAGACTAGAATACAAGGGGTAAGGCCTGGGCTTTCCAGCCAGACTCTGTCCTTCATTACCTATACAACCTTGGGAAGTTATTAATATCCTAATGCCTCAGTTTCCTTACCTGCAAAGATCCCCGGAAATTCTACCTCGTGGTGTTTTTGGTCTTTTTTTTTTTTTTTTTTTTTTTTTTTTTTTTTTTTTTAAGAAAAATGAGTCAATACATGTCAAGCACTTAGAGCAGTGCCTGGTCGTAGTCACTGTTCGATTTCAGTGCTTTGTTTTAAACTGGTAGTTCCATGAAGCAGATTTGCTTTAGAAATATCCTCAGTGTAACCCAATAAATATATCCTAAATAACTCAGTAAAATAAATGGATAGTGCCTGCCTGCACAATGTTCTGAGAAAAACCTGTGAGGTCATTTTAAATCGGGATGCAGGTACATCAGGCTCGATATGTCTGCTAGTGATACAAGATGCATGTACCATCTTGATTACAATTTAGAAAAAAGGGGAGAGGACGTTCCTACCACAAAGAGAGCAATTAGTGTGTCAGCACGTGGAGGGGGGTGTGGAGGGAGTAGTAAGGAGATAGAGTGTCTAATGACCCCTTGCTTGCTGCTCCTGCATGTGCAATTTTTTTAAAAAATTGAATGATTAAGCCATGCTTATTGGAAAATGTACTGTAGACTAAACTGATTACCTTACTTGAAACTTAATGTCTCTTATTGACTATTATCCCAGGACACCAGAATATTAGAGCTGATACAAGAGAGGGAATCTTGTATTTGGATTTGGGAGCTCTCACAGGAGATACTAATGTCATAGTATTAGCACAAAGCAGTATAATGCTCTCGACTAGTGGATCTAAGCTCTAGATGCAAATTTGAGTGACACGGTGAGTTTTAAAAATCAGGTGCTTAACCACATCCCTCTAATGTGGATTTAATTGGTCTACATTTGGAATATTGCTATTTTCAAAAGCTGGGGTACAGTCAGGGCGACTGCACTTCCCTGGATGTCTTGAACTGAAGAGAGTGATGGCAGCAAAAACCAAACCAAGAACAGCTCTTTCCACTTTTCACTTTCAGCAACAGAAATCTGCACTTGCTACTTTGGATTGAATAAGCAAGTATCAGAGATTCTTGGGAATATCTGGTAAAAATAATCCAGTAAGAACACTTCTCAAAATAGTGACAATTAAGTGACAAGGCCCTTTATTTGGTATTTCAAATTTGTTGAGTAAGAAATAGCAGACACATATGTCTATATTATTTTTTATGCAACCTCAAGATTATATATTTTTAAATGTTTATTTATTTATTTTGAGAGAGGGAGAGAGAGCAGGAAAGGGACAGAAAGAGGTAGAGAGAGAGAATCCCAAGCAGCCTCCGTGTTGTCCGCACAGAGCCTGATGCAGGACTCGAACCTACAAACCATGAGATCACGACCTGAGCTGAAACCAAGAATTGGATGCTAAACCAACTAAGCCAGCCAAGTGACCCCAAGATTATATTTTTGTCTGAGTTAATTGAATAATGTCTCAAGATTATAGATAGATATAGATAGATAGATAATCACAAATATTTTCTGTAATAACTTGATTTTTCCCAGAATGTTTCTATTTTGATTTAAAAATAGAAATACATTTCCAATCATAGCTATAACTCTTACCTTGATAAACAATATTTTTAATGGTAAAGGATAGGATACTTTATAAAATTAGCCAAAGGATTATATGAAATTCACCTTTATATCATTGAAGGGCTTAGGTATCTATCTAATTTTAAAGGACTTTTGGAAAAGGAAGGATGAACTGACTGGATTTTTTTTCTCGTGTAACGTGAGTAGGCTTAAGTAGGAACCAAATGTCAAGGCCATGTTACACAAGTTTTACCAAAGGAAAGGAACAGTTAATACAATTGGCAAAGGAAGAATTCTCTCAGAGCTGGACATTGCAGAATATCTATATATACTAAATTCTAACCGCCAGAAAAATTGTTTGGAAAATATAACTTAGGTTTCCATGCAGATTTTCATCGAAAAAGAACAATAAAGCATGAATACATTGTGTGCAAATTTGGCCTTTTTGTATCCTTTAATACTGCATTTACTATTTATTGTCAATTAAATTTTGGGTTCAGTCTTCAATTCTTCAAAAACCAATAAATAATAAATAAATAATAATTTTTTTTATTTATTCAGATTTTATCTACTTATCTCTTATAGTATTTTCCAACTATCAGCTCTATTATTTTATATAAATCATGTAATTTTTTAGTAGATCATTAGGAACAATTGTAAAATGTATAATATGTATTGAACTTTGTTTAACTTTGACCAAACCAAACATGGATATTTTAGTATCCTGCCATGGCGTTTTGACATTTTATTTTATTTTTTTATAATATTAAAAAAAAATTTTAAATATTTATTTATTTTTGAGAGACAGAGAAAGACAGAGCATGAGCAGGGGAGGGGGCAGAGAGAGAGAGGGAGACACAGAATCTGAAGCAGGTTCCAGGCTCTGAGCTGTCAGCACAGAGCCCAACACGGGGCTTGAACCCACGAACTGCGAGATCATGACCTGAGCCGAAGTCTGACATTTAACCAACTGAGCCACCCAGGCACCCCTATTTTATTTTTTTAATGTTTATTTTGTTTATTTTTGAGAGAGAAAGAGAGGGAGAGAGCAGAGGAGGGGCAGAGAGGGAACGGGACACAGGATCTGAAGCGGACTGCTTGCTAACAGCAGAGAGCCCAATGTGGGGCTCAAACTTACCACCTGTGAGATCATGACCTGAGTCAAAGTCAGATGCTCAGCTGAATGAGTCACCCAGATACCCCTGTTTTGACATTTTATGACTAGAATAATATCAGGCTCTGGGGTTTTGTCATTTTATTACTGGAATAATAGCACAGATTTATTCTCCCTTCCCCTGGGATTTTAAACCTCCAGTCTCTTCTTACGTCGTCTAATCTGTGTGGCATCATTATCCAGTCAGTGGAGAGTTGGTTACTACATTTTCCTGAAGGAAGCCAGTGAGTGAAATCTATTCACATCAATTTGTTCCTTCAAGTTCCTGGTTTTATTCTGCTTTGGTTAGTTAACCTTTCAAAGATATAATTACTCTGTTTGTGCCAATATAATAAGATCAAACAGACTGTATCCTCTCCATAAATCTATTCTTTGTGGAAAATACTCACACAGAAATTACTGAAACAGAAAAAAATGATTTAAGAAAACATTCACCTTCTATATGTGTTTCAATGTTTTACTGTGATTGTTTATAGCTACTATTAGTTAAAATTGTAATTTAAAATTAAAATAAAAAAAGATTCAGAACATACTGGAAAAATATGGTAGAAAATAAGTAAAATTTGCATAATTATGTTTTAAAATATGTTTTATTCATTCGACATTTATATTCACAACCATGAGGCTCTGGGTAGAGATCTTCTTCAGGGGCCTCTGCTGCGACCTCATGGAAGAGGAAGAAATCGTGAAGACATCTTTCTCCACTATGACTAAGTCTTCATTACTTGTATGTTCCTAACTCTTCCCTCTTCCTCTCAGGTTCTGGGGTCCCTCAAGAGTGAAATGACCACTGAGATGATCCACCTGCTTTTTGCCAATGTCACCATTCCTGGGAGAAGATGGAAGGAGGCAGTGGTCAGTGCTTCATTCAGTTTTGGACTCTCTAACACCACAGCAAGTGATGAAAGGTTTAACTCTCATTTTGGCTTGCTGCTATACCAGCTACTCACATCTGGCAGTTCAGCTCTCTCTCAGGTCAGCTAAGCTCCTAGCATATCCTTGAGAAAGACATGTATCTTCTACCAAAACATGAAAGTAATGGCAAGGCCATATCCATTTTTCTCATTTGTAAATAATTCTAATTTAAAAGCATTAGGAGAAAGTTAATAACTGCTTTCTAACGTTGATGATGACACTGGAAAACATAAAGCATTCTGTAAGCGGTTAATTGTTATCAATGACTTAGATGGCATAATATTTGAGTCCAAGGAAAATCTAACTAATGCTGAATTCTTACATAGTATCTTCAGTTTTTTGTTTTCTGTAGCCCTGATCTCCAAAAGCAAATTATAATTTTGGTAGCATAATTGAACAAAGTGGAAATAAGTCATAAAAAATGTGTTCAACTCTCTAGTAAGTGTGAATACTCTGTAATTACAGAAAAGAAATTGTCATAAGGTCCTAAAAAAATTCTCATTGGTCCTTAAAAAGTGCCACCTGATTAATTTCTATGCCATCATATATTTCCATTTTATAGTGACAAGAAAAGTTAAATGAGAAACATAAAGGTAGATGCCAATTATCTAGTTATTTAGAAAAGTATCTTATTGTCTAATTGACTCTACTACTATAAAATAGTTTCTGAGGAGACTGATAATTTTTATTTTGAATATTAATATCATTAATTCTTCAGACACCAGCTTTGGCTGCTGTAAGATT
This sequence comes from Panthera uncia, assembly GCF_023721935.1. Classification (NCBI taxonomy): domain Eukaryota; kingdom Metazoa; phylum Chordata; class Mammalia; order Carnivora; family Felidae; genus Panthera; species Panthera uncia. The sequence goes on along the minus strand of NC_064810.1, from coordinate 98,480,354 downwards.
CTCCTTTTTTTTTTTTTCTTTTTTTTTCACCACTCACTTTCTCTTCATTAATACTTCCCAGGCACAGAACTTGTGCATTGTTTTCCTGTCACTTATATTTTACTTTTCTCTTAGCTACACAAATATTTCCTTAAGTTAAAACATTTCTCATTCTCAAGAAGCAGTGTCTAAACCAAAAGTAGCCATTTCCATGCTCTAGATTTGGGGATTCATCACACTGGTAGATCCTTTACGTTTCTCCACTCTCTTCTCAAGATTTTTAGGTTTCTAAGAATATTGTTTAATGACAAAAATATAATAAAGCATATATAAAGTACCTTTTTCTCTTCCAATTCTTGAAAAGACATTTTATATATGTTTCGTAGGTCTTTCCATTCTGAAGATATCAATGTCAGCTACAAAGCACTCCTTCTGTGGCTCTATCTCTCCCACTTGTAGGAAAACCAGCTCTTTGAAGTTCTTCCAAAATAGTTTTGTCAATCGGGAGGAATTGGGCTCCCATAATAAGTCCTCCAAACATGTGACTTTTTAATATTCCATTGTACCTGCTCTAGATTATGAAGATTCTGGTTTCTACTGGTATTAAAAGATATGATGTCAAGGCATCCTGAAGGCACCAATGAGTTGGTGCTTCTATCATCTATTCCAAATTTATAGATGCCCAAGGTTTAAAAGAGTGGGTTTTACAGTAAGAGTATCAATTTTCAATGTTAAGGGGGTCAAAAATAGCTGTCGTCAGGGCCAGTGTTACTATTTCTGTTGTCAGTACAGTGATTACATCCTGCTGAATCTATTGCCATCTTGGTCCCACTGTTCGTGCTGGGACTAATGTTCACACCTTGTACTTACTTCTAATGTCACACAGACATTTCATAGAAATGATTTCTTAGATTTTACAAAACTTTATGCAAGTGTTTGTTTGTTTTGCAGTTGCTACCATTGCACACCCGTCCACCAAATTTGTGCATAAATATACATGAGGAGAGCCAGTATACATACTAAATATCAGACAGGTACAGGTCTTAGAATACAGGTCTTTCCTGGCTTCCATGGGGTTTTGTCCCAATAAATCCATCATAGGTTGAAAATATCCAGTCAAAAATGCATTTAATACACCTAACCTACTGAACATCATAGCTTAGCCTGGCTTGCCACAAGCATGCTTAGGATACTCACATTAGCCTACAGTTCAGCAAAATTATCTAACACAAAGCCTATTTGATAATAAAGTGTTGAGTTATCTCATGTACCTATAAATCTGCCTCAGATTATGTCTTAATTTGTTAGCCTAGACTAGAGACTTCCTATTAAAAATGCTATCTGTAAACAACATATATAAATAACAATAAATAAATAAATATGACTTCATTCACAAACACTGTTATCTCTTACTCTTTGCATACTCTCAGACATTTTTATGTATAACCCAAATTGATGGATTTTTTAATGAGCAATGCTAGTTGTAAATATCATTATTTTACTTTAAATACATCGAACTTCATGTTGAACTCATATTTAACATAGTGCTACCTAGGTAATTTCCTTTTCTATTTCACTATTAGTACTTTCCAATTTCCTTCTGTTTAAGTAACTTTGCAAATAGAGTTGGCCCTTGAACGACACTAGTTTGAACTGTGTCAGTCCACTTATACACAGATTTTTTTCGATAAATAAGGTACTGTACTATAAATGTATTTTCTCATCCATATGATTTTCTTGACATTTTCTTTTCTATGCATACTTTTGTTATAAGAATACAGTATATAAGTAACATACAAAGTGTGTGTTCGTTGACTGTTTATGTTATCAGTAAAGCTTCCAGTCAACAGTTGCTATTAAGTTTTTGGGAATTCAAAAGTTATACATGGATTTTCGATTGTGTAGATGATGTGGGGAGGAGGGTGGTCAGCGACCCTAACCACTATGTTGTTCAAGGCGCAACTGTATTATATGTTACATCTTGTTTAGCAAAAGTCTTAAATCTAACGACATAATAAAATGATCAATGTTACTATTTCTTGTGTTAGCATCTGTATCTATTGTACTCTGAAATATCCTGATTATTTTTTACAGAATTACTTAGTTCCCTAGGCCTGCAATATTCTCAGGGTACTTAGCAATGGATGTACATCAGAATCACCAAAGGGAGGTGGTTCTAATTGCTAATAACTGCTCTCTACGCTGAGATTTCAATTAGATGGAAGTGCAAGTTTCTCTAAATATACACAGTTTGGGAAAAAGAGAGAAAGAGAATCCAGCTAATGCTAAAGTGAAAATCACAGGGCACCTGGGGGCTCAGTCAGTTAAGCGTCCAATTTCAGCTCAGCTCATAATCTCACGGTTTGTGGGTTTGAGCTCTGCATGGGCTCTGGGCTAACAGCTCAGAGCCTGGAGCCTGCTTCACATTCTGTGTCTCCCTCTCTCTCTGCCCCTCCTCCGCTCACACTCTGTCTCTTTCTCTCTCGCAAAAATAAATAAACATTTAAAAAAAATAGATTCTGGGGCACCTGGGTGGCTCAGTCAGCTAAGCGTCTGACTTCAGCTCAGGGCATGATCTCACGGTTCATGAGTTCGAGCCCCACATAGTCCTCTGCACTGACAGCTTGGAATTTGGAGCCTACTTCAGATTCTCTCTCTCTCTCTCTCTCTCTCTCTCTGCCCTTCCCCTGCTCACACTCTGTCTCTCTCTCAAAAATAAACATTAAAAAAAATTTAGAGTGAAGATCAGTTAAGAACCACTACTCCAAATTAGGAACTAAACTAAAACTTTTGCAAGTGCCCCTCTTCATTATTAACAATATATCCAGTTTTACCTCAAAATCAGAATAGTCCTTTTGTATAGATAGGAATTAGGCAGTGACTATTCATGTTAACGCAATTATTTCTATTTCTATACTTTGTGACTGAATTCCATTTAAACCTTTAGCCTCTCAGGATTGGAATTTTTTTGCCCTGAACCACAACTTCTTAGAAAAACAAAACCCTCCTATGCATAGGGACTGCCGGCCTCCTCATTACACTTACCTCCTGCTTGGAGTTCCACTGATTACTGTTTTTCTCTCACTGTGATGGTCACCATATTTCTTAGATTTAGCTTAAATTTAGCTAATTCCCTTGCATGAAAACTTTCTCATTTTGTACCATGACTTTCCTTATTTTCATAATATATTTTTAATTTTAAAACTTATTTCTGGTCTTCCTCTCAAAGACAGACAGTCTATCCCTCTCAGACAACAGGTTCTTCCAAACTCCTCTTTGCACCTTTCAATACTTGTGTCCACATCATAATCTAGCCATTTACCCCACCTTTGAAAGAGATAAGAGACATTCCAAGGATAGCAGGCAAAGGCCTACTTTAAATGTCATAGACTGACTCTAAGAAATATGACAAAAATAATTGTTCAGTGTAGCACCTTTTAAGATGGTTTTATTTTTGCAAGGGAGGGAAGAATACTCAATAATAGTTCGATCAATGGTAGTTGATAGATTAATTCATCAACCCCCAACTGATTCAATTTCTTTCTCTTTGAATTTGCCATCACGTCTTCATTGTTGCATGACCTTGGAAAACATTATTATATTTTGAGCTTTAATTTATCATCTGTTCTATTGGGATAATAGAAAATACCATGAAGACATCTTGTGACATTCAACTATAGTTCCCATAATTTTATATTCCATGAAGCCACAGCACTTCCCAAAACCTCTAGCAACTCGTGTAGGGTTCGACATTCTTCCAAATAAAAATGAAAAATCCCCACAACTATCAGGTACTATCATTTAATTAAATGAAATCACTTTGGGGCACCCAGGTGGCTCAGGTGATTGTCAGATTCTTGATTTCGACTCTGGGACTGATCTTGCAGTTCCTGAGTTCCAGCCCCACATCAGGCTCTGTGCTGGTGGTGCAGAGCCTGCTTGGAATTCTGTCTCGCCCTCTCTCTTCTCCCCCACTCATGCTGTCTCTCTGTCTTTCTCTTTGTCAAAATAAATAATAAAAAAAAGTTTTTAAAAATAATAAAAAATAGTAAAATGAAACCACTTTAACACTAAGAAATCATATAAATTCAGAATAAAATTAGAATCTTATAAACTTAGAACATATTTAACTTTTTAAAAACCTTCTAATTTGCATGTTTTTCTCACTTTACTTTGGACTTCTGAACATGTTGTCATGAACTGAGCAATGTGCTTCCAGCACAGTATAAGCCATGGAGCAGGTGTTCAAGGCCGATTAGCTCTCCTTGCTAATGGTGCAATTAGCTAGAATATTTCAGGAGAAAAATTATTTTACTTTGTTGGAGATTGAATTTTTTACTCACTCTTTAGACAAGTACAGATATAAGCACTTATTTTTATTCTTACTACATTTTCTATGTCACATAATGAGACTCAAATGTGAGTCCTTTGTTAATGTTCACAGTCTCCTCAGATAATTTTTATTTGAGAAAATGCAATTTCTTTTGGAATCTCTATCACATATATTAAAGAAAAACAATGAGGATGGAAATCATAACACCCATGGGATTTCTATGGGACTTTGAAATTTTGTGATTATTATATTTAGATAAAAATATTAACTATAAAAATATACAATTATAATTGCCTATAATTTTTAAGATCTCTTTGAATGTAATGCATAGAATTCTGCTAAATTGTTTAAACAGAAACATGTTAAATACTTCAAGAAAGGGCTTGATCTTATTATCACTGCCTATTAGCTTCTTCACTAGATAATCATTATTTTCTTTTCATTTTTTAGAAATGTTTATTTATTGGGTCACCTGGGTGGCTCAGTCGGTTAAGGGTCTGACTTTGGCTCAGGTCAGGATCTTTCAGTTCTTTAGTTCGAGCCCCTGTGTCAGGCTCTGTGCTGAAAGCTCAGAGCCCAGAGGCTGCTTCAGGTTCTGTGTCTCTCTCTCTGTCTGCCCTTCCCCCACTCTCACTCTGTCTCTCTCAAAGATAAACATTAAAAAAATTAAAAAGGAGATGTTTATTTATTTATTTTGAAAAGGGAGGAGGGGTAGGGGCAGAGAGAGAAAGGGAGAGAGAGAATCCCAAGCAGGCTCCCACTGCCAGCACAGAGCCCAACTTGGGGCTCAAATTCACGAACCATGAGATCATGACCTGAGCTGAAATCAAGAGTCGGGACACTTAACTGACTGAGCCACTCAAGCACCCCTAGATATTCATTATTTTTGCAGCTAGTATTTTTCTTTTAAGAGGTAACACGCTGTTCATTGTTGTAATTCAAAAGTTCAGTCTTACTTTCAAAAAATAAACATTGTACATTTCCTAACAGACTGTGTTCCCTTGAGTAATATTATAATGCATTTCTTTTGATTTATTTTTGTCCCCTGGTGGTCCATTAGCTGAGTAGAAACTGTCATTTATTTCAGTATCTTAAATTCTATGACCAGAGGTTTTCTAGTATGTCATCTGTCAAAATGTCAAGAAGAAAAGGTAGGTTTTTTTTTTTTTTTCTAAGTTTTGGGAATGTTTTCCAGAATTACTATTTTATCTGGTTTATTTTATCTGGTATATGTTTAAAGTAGGTTTTCCTCAAGTAATTTGTTAAGTCATGAAAACGTCAAAGTTCATACACAGATGCAAAAAAGAAAACTTCAGAATATGCATTTACTTGCTAAATCACTAAAGGATTTTTATTTAAACAATCAAAAATAAATCAACCAAAGTAGACATAAACAAGTGGAAAGGTATCTTGTGCTTGTGGATTGGAAGAATTAATATTGTTAAACACCCAAAGTAATCTACAGATTCAATGAATTCCCTATCAAAATTCCAATGGTATTTTTCACAGAAATTTTTTAAAAATCCTAAAATTCATAGAGAACCACCAAAGCCTTGAAGAGTTAAAGCAATCTCGAGCAAAAAAATTAAACTGGAACAATCATGTTTCCTGACTTCAAACTACATTACAAAACTGTAATAATCCACAGTATGGTACTGACAAAAACCAGACATATAAATCAATGGAACAGAATAGAAAATCCAGAAATAATCCCATGCATATACAGTCAACTAATATTTGACAGAGGTGCCAAGAATACAATGGAAAAAGAATAGTCATTTCAATACATGGCGTTTATAAAACTGGATATCTATATGCAAAATAATTTAATTGGAATCTTGTCTTATACCATACATAAAAATCAACTCAAAATGGATTTAAGACCCGAAACTGTACAACCCCTAGAAGAAAGTCTAGGGGAGAATCTCCTTGACGTTGGTCTTGGCAATGACTGTTTGGAATTGACATCAAAAGCACAGGCAACAAAAGAAAAAATAAGTGGGACCACATTAAACCGAGAATTTTCTGGACAGCAATGGAAATAATCAATAGAATGAAGAAGAAGTCTGTGGAATGGATGGGAGAAAATATTTGAAAGCCATTTTTCTGTTAATATATTATTATTCAAAATATATACAGTACTCAGACAACTCAACAGTAAAATAAGAGAAACTCAATTAAAAAATGGACAAAGAGACTGAATATACATTTTTCCAAAGAAGACATACAAATGGGCACCAGAAAATGAAAGGATGACCAACATCACTAATTATTAGGGAAATGTAAATCAAAACCACAGTGAGATATCACCTCACACTTGTCATGATATCTATTATCAGAAAGCTAAAAGATAACAATGCTGGAAAGGATGTGGAGAAAAGGATACCCTTGCACACTGTTGGTGGGAAAGCAAATAGGTAAAGTTGTTATGGAAAACATTATAAAAGTTCCCGAAAAAAGTTAAAAATGGAATTAACATAGTAATCCCATTTCTGGGTATATATCCAAAGAAAATGAAAATCCGTATCTCAAAGAAATATTTGTACTCCCAGGTTTATTGCAGCATTATTCACAATAGCCAAGACATGGAAACAACCTAAGTGTCTATCAGTGGGTAAATGGTTAAAGAAAAATGTGATGTTATATAGACATATTTTAAATTTCAAATATGCATATATTTCAAATATATGTGTGTGTGTGTGCATGTGTGTTTATCCGTAAAACAGAAGGAAACTCTGCCATTTGCAACAACGTGAATAACATTATGCTAAGTATCAGAATAAATGAGCATTAGTAAGAATCAGTGGCTTCAGTCAGAAAGCTCCTGTATGATTTTACAACCTGAAATTACTTTCATACTCTCATCTCTTCCTCTATCCACTATTAATGAACACTTCCTAGATTCCAGAGTTCAAGAAGCATTTAAAAATATTCAGCTCCTGGGGGGCCCGGGTGGCTCAGTCAGTTAAACTTCTGACTCCAGCTCAGGTAATGGTCTCACGGTTCATGTGTTTGAGTCCCACATCGGCTTTGTGCTGATGGTGCAGAAGCTGCTTGGGATTTTCCCCTCCCCAACCCGTTTGTTCTCTCTCTTGTTCTTTCAAAATAAATAAATAAACTTAAAAATATTCAGCTGCATTTTTATATAGCCATTTAATGATCTCTAAGTGAAATAAGCCAGACACAGAAAGATAAATATGGCATGGTATTATTACTTATAGCTGGAATCTAAAAAACAAACAAACAAAAAATGTTGAATTTATAGTAAAAGAACAGAATGAATGGGGGTTATGAGAGGTTGGGCACTTTGGTGGCTCAGTCAGTTAAGCATCCAACTCCGGTTCAGGTCATGATGTCCTGGTTCTTGGGTTCCAGCCCCGCATTGGGCTTTGTGCTGACAGCTCAGAGCCTGAAGACTGCTTCAGATTCTGTCTCCCATTCTCTCTGCTCCTCCTCCCTCGTGTTTTGTCTCTGTTTCTCAAAAATAAATAAATGTTAAAAATTTTTTTAAAAATTAAATAGAGATACTAATCAAGAGTTACAATTTCAGTTATGAATAAATTCTGAACACCTAATGTACAGTAGGAAACTGTAATTAATAGTAATGTATACTTGAAATTTGCTAAGACAGTAGATCTCAACTGTTTTTAACACGCACACACAAAAGATAACTATGTGAGATAATGGAATGTTAATTAGTTTGATCTTGATAATCATTTCACAATGTATACATACATCAAAACATCATTTTAAACAGTAAATAAAAATATTGATTTTTGTCAAAAAATGATTAATTCCAATGTTTTTACACAAAGAGAACTTTAGAGCTAGAGTAGTGTCACATAAAATTATGTCATTCTAATAGAATAATAAATAAAAATATGGAATATGCTCAAATTACAAATTCCTATCTTGCATGCTTGATGTCTCAAAATTCTGTGGGTCATTTGGCAATTGGCCTACCTTTTCCCATACCAACAATGTTTGAAACAGTAGGTCAAATTGCAGAATCTGATGCCACCCCAAATGCGCATAAAGTGTAATATGTTTTCATACTTAATATTTTAATCAGGAGACTAATAGAACATACTATTGTCAAAACTATATAATACTATAAAATTAAATATACAGAGATCAGGGAATGACTATATATGTGAAATGTCAATGAATGTTTTTAAGTGCTTCTTGAACTCTGCAACCTAAGGGGAAGCACTTATTAGTAGTGGAAAGAAGTAGAGATAAGATTGTGGAGATGATTTTAGGCTTTGGAGACTTACAAAAGTCTTTTCTGACTGATGCTTCTGATTCTTACAAATGTCCTTTTATTCTGATACAAGTATTGTACAAGCACTATTCTTATTGTTACTCATTTGTGACTATGGATGTTCAGAAACTTGTAAATAAAACTTAAAAAGAGGATAAAAAATAGAAGTGTTTTATTTTTTATTCTCCTGAAAATATTTGAGTAAAAGAGAAAGGAGAGGGGAAGGAAGGAAAAAAGTTTAAAGGTTTATTTATGCAGATATGTATATAGATTTTTGGATTTATAATGAACTGTGGAAATATTTAGAAAGGGTTGGAAAGAAAAACTGGACCTGATGGTCCAGTAATCATTGGTCTAGAAAACTTTGTAAGGTCAATTGAAGTGACAAATATGACCAGCTACTAATACCTGAAAAACCAAATAGCTACCAATATATGCAAGATAATCAACAGTAAATACTTGTTAAGCCTTTAAATTATATGGAATAATGAATTTTTAATTCTTTAAATAAGATGATATCAAAATATTTTATATACTACTCACTGAAATCAAATAATTTTTTGGTTTTTATTAAAGGCACATAGGAACACTTTTCAGGAAAAAAATTCACTTAGGTTAGGCATTAATGTATGGCTATTTTTAACCAGGATTATAAAATATATTATATTTCATTAATATCCAAACTGCCTGGATTCAACTCCTTGTTGCACTAATTATCAGAGGATTATGTAAGTTATTTATCCTCCCCATGGCTGTTTTATTTTTTTTAATGTTTATTTATTTATTTTGAGAAAGAAATAGCAAAGAAGGGCAGAGAGAGAGAGAACCCCATGCAGACTCCGTGCTGTCAGCACAAAGCCCAATGTGGGGCTTGAAGTTAGAAACTGTGCAGTCATGATCTGAGTTGAAATCAAGAGTCGATCACTTAACCAACTGAGCCATCAGTTACATATTACAAACTTTCTTCGTTTGTAATATGAGTCATATCAATCTGGAAATTGAGTTTTCTTTTTACTCATCCTTGAGTTTGATTTGAGCCTATTTGGGAAAGGACTAGTTGTAAAAGCTTTCCCACAAATCTTTATTTAATATTAGGTATTTGTAGGGTCTTCATTGGGGAACTTACAAAACTCATTTCACTCTCAACTTTTCAATCAGTATCTGGAAGATAATAGATGCCTCTTCTGATATCTGAAAATGGAAGACAGGAGAGTATATGGAGTTAATATCACATTGCCTTGGTCTTAGCTGTCAATCAGCTAATGCTTATTCATCTGCTCGAATGCCATATCAAATAGAAAGTCAGCTAGCACATGGAGTTATGGGCAATAAATCCCTTAAGAGTGGGCATATGTTTCTGATTCAGAAGACAAACTTTGAAGTATGCTAGAAGTAAATTTTGATGACCCTTTTTCTATAATATTGCCTGACTCAAAGTGCTTTTCAAGGCATTTACTGGAAAAGCCATGTTAGCTAGAGGCAGAATTCTTTTCCCTTATTTATTATAGCAGCCTGGTCAATGAACAATATATATTAATATGCTTAATCATACCACCCAGAATGGCATAGTTTTTAAGGTAGCAATTACCAGAGAATGGAAGCCAAACAATATACTTGATTACAATTTTTTTTTCTGCCACTAACTACGTACCTTTGGAAGTGTTGGTCAAGTTCTCTATGTCACAATATTGTCAGCTCTGTAATGGAGATAGTCCTTCAGATTTTAGTCATGATATTACTTTTCATAGAAAAGTATCTGATTTGAACTGAATTGTGTCTTTCTAAATGCATATGTTAAAGCTCTAATCCCTCAATATGTCTTATTTGGAAATAAGGCCTAAAAGGAGGCTATTCAGATTCAATGAGGACATCAGGAAGGGGTCAAGATTCTCTAAGATAGGTATCCTTACAAGAAGAGACACCGGGGAGCTCTTTCCTTCTCCATGAGCACTCAGAAAAAAAAAAAAAAAAAGCCCATGAGGGCACTACAAGAGGGCAGCCTACTCTAAGCCAGGAAGGAAGCTCTCACCAGAAACTGAACCCTGCTGGACCTTGATCTTGGATTTCCAGCCTCCAGAAATGGGAGAAATGCATTTTTGTTGTTTAAGCCACCATGTCTATAGTATTTTGTTATGGCTGCCCAAGCAGCTTAAGAAAATATACCTTTGGAGCCTCCAAAAAGTCTTAATTGTTCCAGTTCAGAGCTATCAAAACAAAATGAACATTCTCTGTCATAGCCATATCATCCTCACTTATTGAAAATAAATACAAAAAAGTGCTTACACTTACCTTAATGCTTTGCTGTGCAACAATTTTTGAAATATGGAATTAATAGGTGACACTAGACATCTGTGTATCTCATCAGTCTTTCCTAGTTTGGTTGATTACTTTTCTTCCCACACTGAATTTAAAGAAGTTGGTGCTAATATAATAGACTCCTGACATTTGGGGTACATATAAGAGAATCTCATATCTTCCAATATGTTAATCCCAGGATACTATATAGACTCCTCTCATTTGAAGGAAAAACTGCAATAATTCTAAGTAGATACCAAGTAGAATTGGTTTGAGAAGCAGATTTTGAAATCATTGTTAGCCTTAACCTCTGCTATGATTTATACCCCGACACCAGTTCCCCAATATCATACCTCCATAAAACAGCAAATTACTACATAATCCCTTAAACTCACTTGTGACTATTCAAATTAATGAATGTTAAATCTGCAAATGCTGAGGATCATGTACACAAACAGTTTGTAGAGTCAACACCACTTTAGATTTTATTCATTGTTCTCCTCTCATCTCATCTCCAATCATGTAGTACCAGTTCATCCATAGGTCATTTTATGAAAATCATCTGGCTATTTTTAAAGAATGATGCATTTCAAACTCCTACATAAAACACACATGTTTATAAACACAAGTAATTCTATTTGGAAACCTTGACCAGAAGTGAAATCATCAGATTGTAAGTGACTTTCAAAAATGAGTCTTACCATCTCTCTCTAAATAACAGGGTTTTTCTTTTTTTCAAGGATCTTTACCGTCTCTATTAAGAATCATCATTCACATTTTTTTTATTTTTTTATGTTTTTTATTTATTTTTGAGACACAGAGAGCGAGAGACAGAGCAAAAGTGGGGGAGGGGCAGAGAGAAAGAGAGAGGGAAACACAGAATCCAAAGCAGGCTCCAGACTCTGAGCTGTCAGCACAGAGCCCGACGCAGGGCTCGAACCCACGAATCATGAGATCATGACCTGAGCCTAAATCGGATGCTTAACCAACTAAGCCATCCAGGCGCCCCTCATTCATATTTTAAAGTACATATTTTCTAGTATTTCTGGCTTAAAAATAATTTTCTTTGGAGGTAATAATAAATAGAATAAAAAGCATCCTAGGAAATGTACCTCTATACAATTACACAATTCATACTTGTATACTACCTACAAGTGAAACACTTATAACTAATCCTTCATCGTTTATAGCAAGTTTTTTTAACCTGAATATAGTTCCTATAGTGTCCATATTATAAAGTGCCTGGTAAGGTTACTGTTAAGATTTATAACAATGAATCTTGAGGTTTGTGTCTACTGCCTAATACTGAATTACAATAGAACTCTAAATCCATACTGCTAAATATCAGGTGAAGATCAGAGCAGAAATTCAAGTTTCTGATCAAACAAATAGAAACAGGTAAAACATGGAGTCCTGGTAGATAGCTGTGCTCAAGAGAGCATGAAAACATATAGGGAAAACACAAAGTCAACAGCAGACCTGTCATTTATTTTAGCCATCTTGTTCTGGCTTCACCTTTTACAAATCATTTCTGAAGTTATAATTGAACAATTCTCAATGGTGAATGGATTGGCATCAAGACTTTGAAAAATAACTAATGTTGAGGTGTTAAATAATGTCAGTGCTATTGGTCTACAACATTGGAAGAGAGCATAAAGAAAAAGCACACCAAGATAAGAAGCTTATTTCATTGTTACTGAAAAATTAAATTCAAAATTTGAAGCTGTGGTTGGAATCAACTATAGGAACAAAGCTTATGGTACTGGAAAAAGTAGAATCTCAACAAAAACAAAAACAAAAACAAAAAGAGTTGCAACTCACAAGCGCAGCTTCTTATCCGAAAATCTTCAAACTCTTAAGGAGAACATGGATGTGCTTCAGAATATCTGGAAAACATCTAAAATTGTATGCGAAATTCTATGTGCAAACAATTTCAGCACAGGAAAAACAGTTAACACCCAAACATTTTTGTCAGAAGAGAGTGCAATAGATCCATAAAATTCATTAGATAGTTAAAAGCATCAGTAAATTGACATAGATGAATAACCACATGCACAGCCCAGATAGGCAGAAGAACAATTTGAATATACAAGTAGGCTTAGTCTCTAAAAATTTAAATAAAATACAAGGGAATAAGAACATTATGAGCAAGAGACCGAAATAATATCTCAAAATATGCTATTAACTGTATACATAAGATGCTACATTGAAAATATAAATGTTGAGGGGTACCTGGGTGGCTCAGTCGGTTAAGTGTCCAACTTCGGCTCAGGTCATGATCTCAGGGTGACTGAGTTCGAGCCCCGTGTCCGGCTCTGTGCTGACAGCTTGGAGGCTGGAGTCTGCTTTGGATTCTGTGTCTCCCTCTCTTTCTGCTCATACCCTGGTCTCTCTCTCTCTCTCTCTCTTCCTCCATCCCTCCTCTCTCTCTTTCAAAAAAAAATGAACATTAAAAAATTAAATATACATATATATGTTGATTACAAAATCTCAGATAGTTGGGCTATATTATTATTTTAAGCATTCTCTTTAATGTAGGAAAACCAATACTGCTAGATTTGCTTGCATGCAGTGAATGGCTGGAAATCCTTATAACTAATTTTCAAAATACAGACAGTTGTAACCATGGGGACAGCAGCAAAAATCTCTCACAAAATGAAAAATATTCATGTCTATTAAGACAACAAATTTATCCTGGATTTGACTAAAACTACTTTGAATGCCCTATTAGTCAAATATCTTTTCATAATTACATATAAATACACATTGATTAAAATGTATTATTTCTTTATTACCATCCAAGAAATTACACTTTCTTCATTTGTAATATGAGTCATATCAATCTGGAAATTGAGTTTTGTTTGTTTGTTTTAATTTAAATCACTATTTGTATTTTTACTAAAGGGTAATAATGGTAATAGACATCAAAAGGATAATAAGGAAAACTATGAACAACTTTCTGGCCACAACTTTGATAACCTAGATGAAATGAAAAAATTATTTGAAAAACACATTCTGTCAAAATTCACATAAGGAAAAATAGATAATCTGAGTAAATATGTATCTATTAAAGACGTTGAAACAATAAATAATAACCTTCCAAATAGAATTACCAGGTCCAGATGGATTCACTGGTAAATCCTACCAACCATTAAGGAAGAAATAAAACCAGATCTTTGCAATCTTTTCCAGAAGATACAAGAAAAGGGAATACTTCCTAACTCATTCCGTGAGACCAGCATTACCCTAATACCAACACTAACAAGAACATAACAAGAAAACTAAAGACCAATAGCTCTCATGAAAATAGATGCAAACTCTTCAATAAAATATTAGCACATCGAATCCAACAATGTATAAAAATAATTAGACATCACAACCAGTGGTGTTTATCCCAGATATGCAAGTCTGGTTAACATTAGTGTAATCCATCACATCAATAAGCTAAAGAATTAAAATCACATGGTCATATTAACAGATGCAGAAAAGGCATTTGACAAAATCCAACGTGTTGATGACATATAATGGGGTATTACCCAGCTATTACCAAAAAAAAAAAAAAAAAAAAAGAAAGAAAGGAAGGAAGGAAGGAAGGAAGAGAAAGAAAGAAAGAAAGAAAAGAAAGAAAGAAATCTTGCCATTTGCAACAACATGGATGGGCCTTGAAGGTCTTACACTAAATAAAGTAAGACAGAGAAAGACAAACCACCATATGATTTCACTTATAAGTGGAATCTAAAAAACAAAACAGAACAGATGAATAAACAAAACAGAACAAAACCAGACTATTAAATACAGGAAACATACTGATGGTTGCCAAAGGAAATGGGGCTTGGGAGGTGAGTGAAATGGATAAAGGTGATGAAGTTATAAAATAAATAAATCATGGGGATATAATGTATAGCACAGGGAATATAGACAATAATATTGTATTGACTGTGTAAGGTGACATCCAGTCACTAAACTTGTGATCATTGTGTAATGTATAGGAATGTCACCCTCTTAGGGCATCTGGGTGGCTTAGTAGGTTGAGTGTCCAACTTCATCTCAGGTCATGATCTCACGGTTAGTGGGTTCCAGCCTCCCGTTGAGCTCTGTGCTGACAGCTGGAGCCTGGAACCTGCTTCGGATTCTGAGTCTCCTCTCTCTGCCTCTCCCCTGCATGTGCTCTCTCTCTCTCTCTCTCTCTCTCTGTCTCTCTGTCTCTCAGGAACAGATAAACATTAAAAAATTTTTAGACATGTTACCATCTTGTATTCCTGAAACTAATATAATATTGTATGTTAATTATATTTCAATTTTAGAGGTGTCTGGGTGATGCAGTTGGTTAAGCGTCCGACTTCAGCTCAGATCATGACGTGCCAGTTGGTGGGTTTGAATCCCACCTGGGGATCTGTGCTAACAACTCAAGAGACTGGAGCCTGCTTCAGATTCTGTGTCTCCCTCTCTCTCTCTGCCCGTCCCCCACTCGTTCTCTCTCTCTCTTTCAAAAATAAATAAATGTTTAAAAATTGAAAAGACATTGGAGTTTTAAAATTTTTAAATACTATAAGCTTATATCTTTATTATGATTTTTATATGCTTATAATATATTGGGCACTGTGGTGTGGTGGTTGAAAATCTCTAGATACTATATTTCTCACTGGATCTTATTTGTAAATTATGCTAACAAAATATATTAATTTCTTTAATACAAGCCAAATGATGATAGTTACTTTAAAGTTTTGTCATGATGTATGTATAGTCTATAATGTTAGTGATAATCTGTTACTGTAAAGGAATCCATTAAAATTCATTTTCTTTTAATTCTTTAGATGAATGAAACTGATCTTCTAGGTTAAGTATTATTTTACATCAATGTTAACATGAACTTTATCTTCCTCAAAAAGGAGACATTTTGAAACATTCTTTTCAATTAGTCATATTCATTGTGACAATAAATTTAAAAACATTTAAAATATTTTTATTTACTATAAAAAGATTAGGGAATGTATGATAATTTAGGAGCTTGTTGCCTAAAAGTCATGGGAAGACAATCAGTTCAAAGAGCCGAGAATCTTCAAGTGGAAACTTACCTCAAGATGGGAGGGAAGGAGGAAATTCCCCGATGATTCCCTTCTCCATCAACATAAAATGCACTCAGCTGCTCTTTGTTGGCAGAAACTTAGGCACTGTATGTCACGGATTTTACATTCTTCTGCAAAAAGAATTAGATGAAACTCAGGACACCTGGGTGGTCCAGTTGGTTAAGTGTCCAACTCTTGATTTTGGCTCAAAGCTCTGCTCTGAGTGTGGAACCTGATTTGGATTCTCTCTCTTCCTCTCTCTCTGCCCCTTCCCAGATTGTATTTGCCTTAGCCCTCTCTCTCTCTCTCTCAAAATAAATAAATAAACAACAACAAAAAAGGAATTAGATGAATCTTCTAATCAATCTGTAAAGGAAAAATAAAATTAAATTAAAATAAAATAAAATAAAATAAAATAAAATAATAAAGTCCCTATAAGTGTAAGCTGACTTATAGTTACATTTTTATATACTGCCAACATCCCAAAAAGTCTTTACAATGACTTATAATAATAATACCAAACAAAATTCAAACAATAAATGAAGACGGGATTTCAACATGTAAACACCACTGAGTAGAAAACAGTTCCAATCTTACAAATAGTCAAGGTAGAGAGAAAATTTTTAGATAGTATCATTTTATCTACAAAAACTAGATCTTTTTTTTTTGGAAATATACCACCTTGTTAATATCTATTAACTCTGAGAGGACTTTTTCATTGGAGTTAGAAATAAGAGACCCTTAATAAGATACTGGATAATGTCCTAGATACTTTTTTTCCTGATTATTTTTAAGACTTCAGGTAAAAATCAACTACTAATTCAAGCTAATGCTTACCTACTCAAATCTGATTTAGTTCATATTCCTTTCTGAAAATATCCTCTCAGTTTTAGAATATGATTGAAAAAGATAATGAAAATAGTTAACTATTCATCCCACTTTATTTCAACTTGACAATTCTCTCTCTCTCTCTCTCTCTCTCTCTCTCTGTCTCTCTTTTGTATATAGCATGAACTTTATATTAACTAATGTTATATTTCAAAGGCCAGGAAATTTTATATAGGAGTCCTCTTTTTTTTTAAATAATAAAAACAGATCATATTAAAAAAGGTAACAGATGATGACTAAATTATGAAAAGGTGACTTCTAGCTCAATGTGGTAGGCTGAACACATGAATTTACTTCCCAGATAATATTTACATAAATTGTACCAAAAGAAAACATAAAATCCATTAAAAAATCATTAAGGATATGGAGGGACAGTCATCAGAAAAAGCTGGTAATTTGTTGAATTCCTGGTAGATGGAACACACAAGTGGCTATATCAGTGAATCTAGAGCGGAGGAAATCACAGCCCTGATCCTTGGCAATAAAATCCAAAGTACAGGTAAACTTTGTCATATGTGGAGAGGAGTTGCAGGGAAAAGATTCAAAGTAATTAAACGATTATCTACACATATAGCTGGTCTTTGTGTTTGCTTCAACTTGTTGCCCTTTTACTCAGATTAAGCCACTGGCAAGAGAAAGTAAAATTTCTCAGGGACATCTAAGCTTCTTATGTATATTTAGATGCTTAAAATGCAACTGAATATAGAATGTGGAGAATGCAAACCATCAAAAAAGTCAGGGACTGGGGCACCTGGGTGGCTCAGTCAGTTCAGTGTCTGACTCTTGATTTCTGCTCAGGTGATGATTTCATGGTTTGTGCGTTCAAGCCCCACATCAGGCTCTGCACTGAGTGTGGACCCTGCTTGGGATTCTCTTTCTCTCTCTGCTTCTCACCCCCTCATCTCTCTCAAAATAATAAATAAAAAAAATAATTAATTAATTAATTTTTTAAAAAGTCAGGGACCGTGGGGCAAGGGCACAGTGGCTAGAGAGAGAGGGAAGAGACAGGGTCTACTAGAGAGCAGTCCTCTGAAAGAAATACATAATAGTGCAGCTACCCCAGGAGTAAGAAAAGATTGAGGACCGGTGCTTTTATTTCAGAAATAAACCTATTTGAAAAAGGAAATTATAAACCTAAAGGGCAAATTTGCTCTATGTATATTATTCAATCTAATTGTTTTAATGATTCGAAAGTCCTGGAATCTGCATTGCAGAAAACCAACCATTTGCAAAGAATTGAGATGAGCCGTGGAAGACCATGGCTAACCAGGTAGACTGAAAACACAAGTAGACTTCATTGCATAGCAAGAAAGTGATTGGAATGTTAGATACGGGTGATATAAACTGGTGTCCCTTCCTCTACCCATCCTCTTCTATGCCCAAAGAGACAAAAGGAAGTAAAACTAATATCTCTATGTCCCTATGACTGGGAGACCCCTTACCATCACAGCTTGCTGGGTCCATGTTACTTAAGATGGCAAGATACTACACTGCAGACCTGTCCTTGAACTTGGGAACACACATTTCGACTCTTAGAAAAGTTGGAGTCTACTGGTATGGGGTTTAATTTTTCTACCCACACCCCTTAAAGAAGCAGAGGCTTAGAGACACAGAGTGTCATAATTATTTCATGGCACCAATTTTAACTTTTTTGTGAGTGTAAACCTATTTCTGAGTTTCCCAAGCAATAGCCTTAAAAGTATTTTATTCTTTTTTTTTTTTTTTCAGAAGGACTTTTAAGATGTCTCTTTAGCCACGAATCTTCAATTCAGAGCAAATTACTTCAACTCTACTCTTAATTTTTTTCTCCCCTGTGTCTCTTTCATTTACTGGTTACTTTATCTTCACATCAATTACCTTAGTTCAGGTTCTTTTTTCTCTTCACATCAGAGCCCATTTGGTTTTCATGACCCTTGTTCCTAAACTTGA
>NC_064810.1:98158097-98161500 GCF_023721935.1 Panthera uncia | reverse complement strand
ATAAAATTTCCACCCCCCCTCGGCCCCCCTCATTCCTCCCTCCTCCCTGCCCCCCCCCCCCCCACATGCTGTTTTTGGTCCAAATGTTTCTCCGTGATATTTTGGGGAAGAGGAAGGTAGGGAGTCGTGAGAGTGGGGGTGATTGAGCGAAGACGTTGCAGTGAAGAGGGGCCACCAGATCACACGAACCTTCTAAGAAGGCTCAACTGACGGTTCTACAGTCCTACCTGCTGGGAGGAAATTCAGCTTAGTGGGGAAACTGGAGAGAGGGAAGTGTGCAGCAAGCGTGTCTAGTTAGCGGGAACTGTAATGGCATCGATTGCCCTGTGTCTTCCCCCCCCCACCCCCAACTCCTGGGGAAGGGAGGGACTTTCTGGCCGCTAAAGAATTGGATTGAACCTCAACTGCCCAAGGACTCAAAGTTAGCGGGTAGAGATGGCTTTCTCTTAAAGCGCTTTTTACAAAACCAAACTTTAAAGAAAAACCACACAACTCATGTTATCAGTTCTCCCCATTTTAAATATATGTCAGTCACTTAATGCAAGAAAACATTCCTTAAGAGTCAGTCATTAGGAGATTCCCATGATTTTTTGCATTTAAAATGACCACACAAGTGTCCACCGCTCCAGAGTAGCTAAGATTGGAAACCGCGATCACAGACTTAGTAAGCAGGCAGGCAAGATTCTCTAACACTGTATGTACACCCTTAACATTCCAGACCCACCCTATTTCTCATGTCCCCGCAGAACAGACCATCACCGACAGCCTGAGCTCAGAACCAGAGCGATCCCATCTCCTTCACCAGCTGCCAACCTACCCCCTCCTCCGCCGCACACACCACCTTTGGTACCCAACGTGCAGAGGCGGTGACTGTTTCACGGATCATATCGGAACCCATGATGCGATGGAATCGATGGGTAACAACAGGGAGGCTTCCCTGAGCCTCTCGATGATGGTAAATGACCATCTCTGCAATCGTCCTCCGTGCTCTCCTTAACTACATCCCCTCAAGTTCTTGGTCTGGTCCATGTCCTAAAGGCTATTTCACCCCTTCCCTTTCCTTTATCTCCGTATAGCGTGTCTGAGTGATAGGAAGAGCCCCAAAAGTTAGAGGATGAAGGGCCCTGAAGCCCGTTGTCGCCCGCTTCCTGCTGGGAGCGCCGGGCATCATTTGTCCACGGGGAGGACAAGAAGCCCTTTCTCCCCACTGTGTCCCCTTCCTCTCTCCCCCTCCCCTATGCCCGATCTCCGAGCCCACTAATCTCTCCATATCTAAGATTAAATATTCCAATATGGAAGCAAAACGATCTCTCCTAGAACAAATAATTAAAATGCTGCATCATTCATTTTCTGAAGAGGTCTGAGCCTTCTACAGATCCTTTTCTAATCTGCTGTCTCCAGGCAAAACGCACAATGGGTATGTTTAGAAATGGAAAATGATTAAAACCCCAAGCCGTTTTCCTTCTTTTACCGCACGAGCGAGCGACCCACTGGGGGAGGGGCCCTTCGCTCCGCCACTTGGCCTATTTGTTGGAGTTACTTACAATTTCCTCCCCCAGGAAAGGGTCTGGGGTATGTGAGTCTCCAGCACCTTCCCTTCTATCTTTGTCCTTACAACTAAATGATCCAGTTCAAAAATGCAACAAACCCCTAGCACCTGTGAACGAACAGCAGCCACCGAGGCCAAACTCTGTTCTACAATGCACATCCTGCAAGCGAGAAATCCTGGTCTCAATTAGGCAAAGTAGGAAAGGATGGCGGCGAATACCTATCCGCGCCGAGCGCTCTAGATCTCCGAGATGAGCTCCGAGGGGCTTCCCAGCGGGAGGTGCAAACTCTCTGGGCGGCTGAATTGTATCCATTATGCCGTAGGCTTGCAGTTCCTCTCCCTCCGTCCACCAACTTTCAGAAAGGCCACCAAATCACGCTTGTAATCCTTTTAAGTGTTTCCACCTTTGAGACTCGAAGGGAAATGGTCGCTGCATACCAATGGGAGAGCCGGGCGCTCACCTAGCGCGACGAGACCAGTGACAGGGAGCTCACGATCACAGTTCTGTGTACCCTCGATGGGAGGCAGGCAGCGCGAGTGTCCTAGGACTGGGTTCTCTCACTTAAAATCTCGGTACTCTCGGTTCAGCGTCGAGCTTCGTGGTCCCCGAGAGTCCTGGCTAGGTCTCTGGGTTTTATTTCTTTCTTTCTTTCTTTCTCTTTCTGGCTTCCTGAAAGGTTGTCACTCAGTGCAATCCCTGCCCAAGGCCTCCTTGAATCTGGGGAGATGGGACTAGCCCTTGCCTTCTCCCGGTGTCTTTGCTCTTGACCCTTTGGGTAGGTGGGAGTGGGGGTGGGTAGTGTGTAGATGAGAGAAGGGGTTGGGGAGGGGAGGGAAGGAGGCAGGAAGGGGGCGACTAGATCCCAGATCCCAGCATTGGCCAGACGGCGAAGCGCGGGGGGGGGGGGGGGGGGGGGTAGAGAGAAAAAGAGGATACAAATACAACGCTATGGCTGTACACACCAAATTCGACTTCGACTGGGGCGGGGGGAAATCTCCGGCAAAGCACGAAGGTGAAGCGATCCAGCGGGCAGAGAGTGAGCCCCCCTGACAGCTCACCATTCAAGCACCCTCACATCTCGAGCGGGAGAGGGTGGGAGGCGGGGAAGGGGACCGCGGAACGTTTCAGGCCAAGGAGACGCTCGCGGCAGCGGCATCTTTTAAGACTGACCTGCTTTAAAAGTGCCACTTTAATGGCCTAGGAAATAACTAAAATCGGATTACACGTTACTCACCAACGTCTGCACCTAAATTGGGAGCTTCAGGTCGGGTTTTAGGAGGCAATATAGGAAACGCCAAGCTGGAACCCGAATGCAAATCCATCAGCTGCTGCCCCCAAATCGCGCACGGAGGGAGAGGCGCTCGGGAGCCCCCAGATCAGCCCATCGCGGGAGCCTCCGCCAGCTTGTCCCCCCTCCCCCCCCGCACCCCCGGCCCCTCCTCCGCGCCAACTGTGTAAATCAGCCGCCGCAGTCCTCTCGCCGCGCATCGCAGGCAAATCCCTGCTTAGGAAGCAAGGAAGCAAGTGATCTCTCTTCTCTCTCTCTCTCTCCTCTCTCTCTGTCTCATGCTCTCTCTCATTCTCTCTCCTCTCATCCCCCCCTCCCCCTTTATCGGTCACAATCTGGCAGCTCTACAAAGAGAAACCTTGTAAAATTGAGTGGCAGGAAGTCAGCATTCTGTGTCTGTGGATTGATTTTAACTTTTATTTGCAAATGAGGGGTGGCTGTTTGGAAAATTACAGCCCAGGCTCGAAGGGGTTCGGGCGGGGTCACCAAATTAAGAGCATCTGAGCTGTGTTGATGGGCGGTATCGCTAAACGCCTCGTAGAAGCTGTTTCCAAGTGATTTGCAG
>NC_064810.1:98106445-98158087 GCF_023721935.1 Panthera uncia | reverse complement strand
AGGGAGGAAATAAAACTAGGGTGAGGGGCGGTGTGGGGGGCATCTGCTGGAGAGATGCTGGGTACCATTTCGTGACCAAGTAAATGAGGACACTTGAACAATTATCGCACCTATGTGAGAGTATTATTACAACATTATATACCCACTGGAGGCGACCATTACCCCCACTGCAGTCATACTAATGCAGTCATTTAATGCTCCATTCAGTCTGCAGTGTAAACCAACGCAGATCTGTTTAATAGATTCTTCTCATCAGCGACTGTGTTGGAGAGAGGGCAATCTTCCACTAACTTCAAACTGAATAGAAAGTAGTCCCAGGAATCATCTTCGTATCTCTTGCCATCCCTAACTGAAGTGAATGGAACAAAATTATCCAAGACAAGCCAAGTTGTGTAGCTAGTTTATACTTGTAGACATAAACTACCTCGACCCTGTTTTTAAAAGCTCTCAAAGGAGCTAACTCAACCCTGGCAAAGAGTACTCTCTTTCATATGTGGAAATCTTTGAGAAACAGGCCTGGAGGTATGATTTTAGCCTTGATTTAATGGATTCACTATACACTATATTATGCCATTGTTACTCTATCTTATATGTGTATTATACCACAAGTCTAGTGTCTGTATTACCTCCATTAAAAGAGAGAAGATGATGGAACTGGTCAGAGTGGAAACCAGGGGCCTGTGGAATTTCTTTGGATTTTACACATATATTAGCCAAAGTCAGTATGGCAACTGTGTTTGTTGGTTGTGCATAGAGTGAATTTAGATGTCCTTTTTTAACATAGTGTTTCAATTTGTTCTCCACAATAGTGTTAAGACTTTTTAGATTAGTAGGGTATCTCTAGGGACCTAGAAAGTGGCAAAAACAACATGATATCAAAACCTATACTTTTAAATATAGTTTTTCAGATCTGCTGGCCCAGAGTTGAATCCCTCCTCAGTACTTTCTTGGATAGTAAGTGCGTCTGTGTGGATTTTATATATGTGGAGACATGGATAAGAGAAGAACACTTGTTTGGGGTTTTTCACTTACTAGTTCTGTAAAATTGAGTTTTAACGAGATATATCCAGGAAAGGTTGTGAAAAAGGTCATCCCTATAACAAATCAGTCTGATTTAGGAGAAATAAGCTACATCAGTAGGCTGATGAGTCATAAAGATGTTTCTGGCCGTTTCAGGTGGTTGCTCAATTTGAGGAGAATCACTCCTGAGTACGCCATATTCTATGTGGGCAGGTGTGAAATCACACACATGCCCCTGAGCCTCAAGGCTGGAGGCTATTAGAGTAACCCTGAAAGAAGTCATTCCTGAAATAGCTGCATCTCTTTAACTTTTTGGAGCTTTTTTTAAATTTTATTTGATTTTCAATGTTATTTGTTGATCAAAGAACGCTGAATGTGTTAATAGATTAACTCTGAGCAGATGTTGGTTATGATCTGTTGGTACTGGGGAGCTACAGAAGATTGAATAGCTAGAATGGTTCAGAGTTAAAAGTGAGTGCTTCCAACACAAATATTTCAGGTCAGATAAAAATGTTGTGGGCTAAATGATTGTGACGGGCCTTTGAGTGATTCTTTGTTGTGATTTTTTAGTGCATTTTGCAAAGGTATTTATTTACATGTCCATAGTTTTATTTTAATTGATTTATATTGTGAAAAGGAAGAACTGTTATGAAAATACTGTGTTCTTTATATGTGATGCATAAAGGATGAAAGGAAAATGTAGAAATAACATTCAGAATGTAATTAAATATGGTTATATTGCTGATTTGACATACGTATTTTTAGTTCCAAGGACAACAGTATTTCTCAATTTCCTTTTAACTGTTCTGTCATTTTCCAGAGAGAGACAGTGGTATTAAAATGAATAAAGTCGGGGCGCCTGGGTGGCTCAGTCAGTTAAGCATCCGACTCTTGATTTCATTTCACGGTTTGTGGGTTCAAGCCTCACAACGGGCTCTGGGTTAGCAGTGCAGAGCCTGCTTGGGATTCTTTCCCTCTCTTTCTCTACCCTCCCCTCCTCTCTCTATCTCTCTTTCAAAAATAAATAAATAAACTTTTAAAAAATAGAAAAATAAAATGAATACAATAGTTACATTTTTTCTTATCTAGTATATATTTTACTCCCTCTGATTTAAATAAAATAAATACATTTTGAAAGATTTAATACTAATTTAAGTAATAGTAGAGAGCTCCTTTTATCATGGAACATTCACCCAAGAAAGTTCTAAACTCTGCAGTAATTTATGATTATGTATGGCATACCTAAATCATCTATATATCGTATTCAATACATCTGTGTTTGCACAAGCATTCATGAAGCCTGTCTCTCTCCCTCTCTCTCTCCCTCCCTCTCTCTCTCTCTCTTTTTGTTTGTTCCAAATAGTTTTCAGGCCAACAAACTACATGCTTGATAATTATCAAAAGCCAATTGTTTCTTCATTTGAGCCACTTTTGATACCAGTTTTGAAACAATTGAAAACACAATTACTCACACAATACAATTTTGCAAATGAAAATTTAGCCTATAAAAATTAAGCAGATAAAAATATGATAAAACAGAAATTAAATGTTAGTGTTTATTGCAAGAATTCAAAGGATTAAACAATACACACTGAAGGTTATATACATACATAAATGTTTCTTTGTGTAAATCTTCCTCTAGCTCCATAGTAGAAACATGTTTGAAAGATTTTATATTTTGCATAAGTTCCAAAGCAATCGATAACTTTGTTTTTTTGAAAACATCTTGTAAAATTTAGTGAATCAACATATTTGTGATACCTGCATTATTATAATTGACAAGCTATAAATATAGAGAAGTAGTTACAGGGTATTCAATTAGACATTGATCTTTTCTATTTTGTTTCACTAAAACATTTAGAAGCACTTTGTAAACTCCCAACCTAATGAAAATTTAGGTTATCTTTGAAGTAAACGTGTGTTTTAATCTCAAAGATTAAGTGGACTATTTTAGAACTCCCAGAGTTTATCTAATATGAACAAAGCCTCCAAATTTTTTGTAGTCTGGATTAAGCATGGAAAGTTATTGTTCCCTTCATAAGTGATTTTCTAAAATTATTTGGAATTAATTGATTGTAGATGTTAAGATTAAAACTACTGAGAAAAAATCTTGAAAGATCAAGATAAGAGGAAATTAATCAAATATATTTGTTGAAATGAATTAAACTATTGAATAATACATCAGGAAATAATGAACAGATATTATATGTAGTGGAAAGAGGTAAATCACGTAAGTTTTAGGAGTGAAAGGAGTTTTTCTTTTTTTAATATATGATGAGAAAAGGGAATGAAAATAATTTTATAACATTATAGAATCTCAGAATTAAGAGGGACTTGAAAGGTTATCTAGTCTGACCAATTATGTGATATTCAAATCCCAATTTCACTATTCTTTGCCAAATTGCTATTCAGACTATGATTTAATATTGCCTGTGATGTGGAGCTTGGTACATTTCAGGGCAGCTGATTTTGTTTTGGGACAAATCTAATTGGTAGAACAAATTTGAGACAAACTTAAAAAAATATATTTTCTTTTACTTCCCATTAAGTAGTCTTATTTGCTTACAAACCTAAGGTAATGAACTTCCTACTTATTCGAATTAGGTTTATTTTCATGCAAACGGAGAAACTTACCTGCCAGGTAGAAATGTAGAAACAGTCTTCAAGAGATGAGCCAGGGCTTGGGTGCCTGGGTAGCTCAGTCAGTTAAGCGACTGACTCTTGAGTTTGGCTTAGGTCATGATCTCATAGGTCATGAGATGGAGTCCCCTGCCCCATTAGGCTCCACTCTGGGTGTGGAGCCTGCTTGATACTCTTTCTCTCTCTCTCTCTCTCTCTCTCTCTCTCTCTCTCTCTCTCCCCCTTCTTCTGCCCCTTCTCTGCTCTCTCTCTCTCTCTCTCTGTCTCTCTCTCTCAAACAAAAAGAAATGAGTGAGAGCTAGAAAAGGACTCATTTAAATTGAGAAGATAATTGAAACTATGGAATTTGTGGTAACTACCCTAAAGTGAAAAAATGTTAATATTATAGTGCTTGAAAGTTACTTATGAAATATTTAAAATAATTTAGCTAGTTTTCAGTTTTCATGTAAATCCCTTTGGAACCACATTTGAAGTTGTATATGTGTCCTCTTAATCTACTAATTTAAAGTTAACTACAACATCGTAAGAGGAATAGTATTGGCATCAGCTAAAGAGGCCAGAAAGCCTAAACAATACCCATAGATATTTATAAGTCAAATCAAATTTCCCCTGGTCTTTGAATTTTTGAAAGCTATTTGAGAACATGAATATGAAATGAATATTTTTAAATGAGGCTGATTTCAATATAAAACCTTATGAAAAATTCTTACCACAAGATAAAAGGCTTAATATGATTGTATGCTGGAATTCACAGATAATGGAAATATTATGTACAACTTTGCATTTTAAGAATAGAACAAAAATGTTATGAAACACTGAATATATATCTGAATGTTAACAATTCTTTTTTTTTAAATTTTTTTCAACGTTTTTTATTTATTTTTGGGACAGAGAGAGACAGAGCATGAACGGGGGAGGGTCAGAGAGAGAGGGAGACACAGAATCGGAAACAGGCTCCAGGCTCCGAGCCATCAGCCCAGAGCCTGACGCGGGGCTCGAACTCACGGACCGCGAGATCGTGACCTGGCTGAAGTCGGACGCTTAACCGACTGCACCACCCAGGCGCCCCTGAATGTTAACAATTCTTAAGGTGACTTAAATCCAAAGAAGTAAAGTTTCTTTGAATTTGGCTGTCTCATCTGTATCACTCTGTTGAATTACTTAGGATATAGCTTCTTTTAGTTTTAATGTTCTATCTAAATCTCCTTGCACATTTCTGTGTTGTTAATTACTGTTTAGTGATTCTAATATCTGTAACTCTGTCTTTTGAGTATTGAAATTGATGTTGTGTGTGTATTTTCACACAGGAAAATATCTGATTCTATGGGTGCCAATCCTTTCCCTTTCATATCCAACAAAATACTCTTTTTTCACAGGTGAATGGTCTGAATTTTATTTTCTCTAATAGTGCTGTTTTTTAAGAATTTGGTGAGTGGGGAAATATTTATTACAAATGTTACATTTAACAAATATTTTAAATAAGAATAACGTAATTTAATAAACATATGTGGCACAGCTAAGATGCCATTCACTGCTTTTTAATGACAGCAAAAATTATCAAATAATATGGAACCTATAATGCTATTAATTTACCGTCATCCAAAAAATATAAAATACTTTCTAGAGAGTGTCACCAAAAATATAAATAAAAGATAAAGAATATTTGCATATTTGGGCATGTATTTTAATGAACCCTTGTTATTTTTAAAGGATAGTCTGACCTAAAACTTTTTTTAAAATTTCTTATATTAGTTACATATGTTCATTGACAGTGGCATGGTGAAATGTTTCATGTGATTAAGACAGTGACAGTGTGTTTGCTAACTTCCCTCGCCTGCCCATTAAAACACTCTATGGTTTGTTTTGTGACATTTTATTAGAAATGCCATAAAAAAGTAGCCAAAATATGTTTACACATCTAAAAATGTTACATATATGAGTGTGTGTGTGTGTGTGTGTGTGTGTGTGGGTATGGGTATGGGTTGGGAGGATATAAAATTTAAAAATAATGGGTTCTTTATAAAATCTTTGTTTTGTTTCTAAAATTGTTTTGTCTCTAATAGGGGAAGCAACAGAGTTTCAAAGACTCAAACTGTAACAAAATAGTCATCCATAAGATATAAAAGTTTCATCATATTTATTTTATTGATATTGGATGAGAATATTCATTGAGTTAGAAACTCTTGAAACATTTATGTCACAAAAGATCAGATGGATTATCTTTGGGAGCTGACCTTTTTTTCTATGGGCTTAAGCCAACACCCTGGAAAAATAATTATGTTCAACAATTTAGTAGTCTGACATCAACTCCCCAATGTGCAAGCACTTTCTATCATTTATAAAAAAGTAACATGTGTTTTTAAAATTCTACTACCATTTAGCTCTTATGCCAAAATACATAAAAAGCCAAAATACCCAAGTCTTGAATATGTTTAACGTTCATTTGAGTCTTTGGCAATCCGGTTTAAGAAAAGGGGGATATTTTTTTTAAAAGGCTTTGCAGTGTTATCTCACGGAAATTCAAGTACTGAAACAAGTACAGCCAGACCTCATGGGGAACATAATTGGAAATTAGGCCACACTTTGTATCTCTCAGGGTCCACATGGTCTCCCTGTTCCCTCCCTCACTTCTCATCTGTTCTCCACAGCAGCAAGAATGATTCTTAAAAACGTAAGGCTGCTATTATCTTTTAGTAACCCTCTAGTGGCTTCCCATCTCTCTGGGCCAAAGCTAACATTCTGACCCGGGTTCACAAGCCCAGTGGGATCTTTTTGCTCACTCCATTTCTGACCTCATACCCCATCATTTGGTTTGTTGCTCCCATTCCACCAGGCATACTCCCCCTGCCCGTTGCTATTCCTTTGATTCACCAAGGACATACCTATTTCAGAGTCTTTGCATCCGCTGTGCACTCTGTCCGGCAAACCCTTTCCACAGTTATCAGCACGGCTGGCTGGCAACTGCAGTGCATTCAGGTTTCTGTTCCAAGAACACACCATCAAACATGCACTGCTGACCATGGCTGCCCCAAGTAGCAGTTCCCCCATTGCTTTTAAACTTCATGGCATGCTTTATTTTTTATTCCCACAGTTTTCTCTCCTCATGAAATATAATTTATATGCTCATGCATTTTTACCGTCTATCTCCCACTACCAGAATAAGTTTCATGAGAACAGGCGCTTTGTTTTATTCATTGCAGTATTGCTGGCACCTAGAACAGTACCCTGTGCATAATAGGAACTCTATACAAATGTATTAGAGGAATTAAATGAGTGAATGTTCTCTCTAATCTCTACTTCTTTTTGAGTCTGCACCATTTTTTTTTTCCTTCTGCTAAGCTGCTTTCTCTGCATCAGCTAGCATACAGCTCATAATTGCTACATGGCCTTTCAGCTGCAGGATTCTCCACCAACTGGCAACTTCTGTCTTTTACTTTAGTTCAAATTCCTGAAAATTTAATTGAACAGGCTTATTATTTTTTTTTTTTCCAGTAAGGCCACATAGACCATAAGTTTCTGGTCAGTCTCTGAATGTATTCTTTTTGCTCAGATGTATTCCTGGTCCAGTAAGGCTGAGCCAGTTCAGATCATGGATGATTCAGTGTGAGGGGCTGTGGACAGGCTTCCAGGTGACACAAACATGTCTAGTCCACAAAGCCATTGCAGTCATGCTGGCATCTATGCTCTTCATTGTCCCAATTCCTGCCTGACCAAGAGCCTGACATCACTCTTTAATTCATTGCACCAACCTTCTGCTTCCATGTCCTTCCTGATGAAATGACTTGTCTATATTTTCCTCATTATATTTCCTTGTTAGATATAACTATGCAGCTGTAAAACTCCTATAATAAATATATCCATGTCTCTGCCTTGTTCCCAAAGGGGACAAAATGTCCTTGCACTTCCATTCTCCCCAAGCTGTTCCCCTTAAGCTTTTGCATGGTAAGCAAAAAATCTCTTGTGTCTTTATAGAGATCCCATTGTGGACACAACCTAAGGTGATCCCCAATGTGTCACATCCTTGCATAATCTCATCTTCATAGTTTAGTGTGGGTGGAGCCTGTAACTTTTTTTACCCAATAGAAAATGGCAAAGGTTAAGGGATTTTGCAGATGTAGAATCCCAAATCGGTGATTTTGAGTTAGCTGGAAGGGAGATTGTTCTGGGTCAGCCTGACTTAATTAGGTGCACGTCCTTAAAAGACAGACTAGTGTCCTCCCTAAAATGAAGACACTTTCTCCTGGTGAACTTGAAGAATCCAAGGCAATGAATTCTTCCAACAGCCTAGTTGAATTTAGAAACACATTCTTCCCCAACCAAGTCTCCAGATAAGAATACAGCCCAGTGTCTCTGGGATAGGCATGCTTCTGGTTGGGCTGAACCTTCTTGGTGGCTGAGCAGGCTTGGTTCTTGTCTGGGCAGCTGCCATTATCTGCAGCATGGGTGGGAGTGGGAGCAGGAAGGGGGGGCCAGCAATGAGTCAGGGAGTAGATGCTTGGCAGGGCCTATGGTTTCAGCAGCGCCAATTCAGCCATGGCCCCAGTCGAGGTGGGAGATTCCATCCCTTCAGTGGTGGTTTTAGGAGGGGAGGCTAGGAACAAACTGAACCTGGCAGAGCTGTTCAGGGGCATGAAGGGGGTGCTGTTTGGAATCCCTGAGGCCTTTACCCCCGAATGTTCCAAGATCCACCTGCTAGGGTTTGTGGAGCCGGCTAAGGCTTTGAAGGCCAAGGGGTCCAGGTAGTAGCATGTCAAGTTTTAATGATGTCTTTGTGACTGAAAAGTGGGGATGAGCTCACAACTTTGGAGACAAGGTTAGGCTCTTGTCTGACCCCACAGGGGCCTTTGGAAAGGAGATGGATTTGCTACTAGATAATTCACTGGTGTCTGTCTTTGGAAAAGACCAGCTTAAGAGGTTTTCCATGGTAGAAGAGGATGACATAGTGAAGTCCCTGCATGTGGAGCCAGATGGTATAGGCTGCACTTGCAGCCTGGCCCCTAACATCATCTTGCAGCTCTGAAGCCCTGGCCTCAGACATGCTCCTTGTAACCTTTTCTATTTTACCTACCCAGGCCTGGATGGAGGGCCCCAGTCCAACTGCAACAGGGGCCACCCAGTAGGAATCTTGGCCAAATTTCTGCAATAAACATTTCTGGTTCACATTAAAACAAACAAACAGCCCAATTGATACCAAGATTGTCACTTTGTGAGACTGAGCAGAGGACTCATCTAAGTCATGCCTGGATTACTGACCTATAGGAATTGTGAGACAATAAGTGTGCTTTGTTTTAAGCTACAAAGATTGTGGTAATTTGCTATATAGCAATAGAACACATACACAGATTCTTCATCCTAGTTCACAGTAAAAGACAAATATTTAGAGTCCCCATGTTATTTTAGTTCTTTAGTCCTATGTGGGTCTTTGACTTGGACTATTTTTGCTTTCTTTGAGTTTTACATGCTAAATTGTGAAAATAGAAATAATTTGCTTCTTTATTACACTCTTATTTGGGGATTTACACTTTTATTTTTTTTAAATTTTTTTCATGTTTTATTTATTTTTGAGAGAGAGAGAGACAGAGCATGAGCAGGGGAGGGGCAGAGAGAGAGAGGGAGACACAGAATCCAAAGCAGGCTCCAGGCTCTGAGCTGTTAGCACAGAGCCTGACGCGGGGCTTGAACTCACAAACCACGAGATCATGACCTGAGCTGAAGTCGGACGCTTAACCGACTGAGCCACCCAGGCGCCCCAGATTTACACTTTTAAAAAATATTTTTTCTTGTCTCAATGTCTTAAGGCTAATTTTAGACCCTCTTTCATGGGACAACATGAAATGGCCATGATGCTTCTTCTCCTTGCCCTAGCCACCTAATCATCTCTTTTGCATGTAGCATCAACTCCTATGATTTTCAGCCTTTTATTCTGATCAGCATAGAAACAGTATCTTTGGCTATAAAGTTTACATGTCTACCCTTCTCATTAATGTCTCACTTTTTTTCATGTTTATACATGTGAATATTTATTTTTCATTCAAATCATTCTATAAATTCTGGTGAGTTTTTATGTAAAAATGATTTTGTAAGGTCAAAACATTTATGGTGGGGAGCTTTATCCCCTAATTTATCTGTTTGTTACATCTAAATGTTCACGTATCACATTTTACTTTGTAAAAGTTGGACATATCTGTGTTTGGTCAGTGTTTAATTTGTTATTATATGTAAGTTTCCAAATGCTATTCTGTTTGTAATCTTAAACTGTGTATTTGAGCATGTTGCCTTTCTAAGAAGTTCAATATAACCCTAACCATAGTGCAACATATAAGTCATATAATTTAGGAATCAGTTGACACGTACGCTTTCATATTCCATAGTGCTAGGAGTTGAGGGTATAGAGACATAAAGACTTACCATTCTTTTTAATCCTTTCAGCACATACATTTTCACACATTTTACAAACTCACAAAAAATATAGTTTGAGTATTTGATACATACTGTCTCTATTTAAAAAAAAATCTTACTTTTCTTTAGAATTTAATGGTATATGTTGAAAAGCTGACATATTTGTGTATCAAACACATAGAAATAAACATTTGAGATGAAATATTGATGAAATAATTTTTCTATGTTTATCCTGTCAGAATTTCCCAAACACTGATTTGAAATTGAAGTGATTAAGAATTTTTGTTTCCCAAAAGGGCCCCACATAATATAATCAAGCTCTGGTCCATATTTGTCAGGAAAAATGTACGATCGCAATAAATGGATCCCTTATTAAATAGTTTCAAAGTCAAATTTTAATTTTAAAGACAAGGTGACATCCCAAATCTTGATGCATGATGGACATAGGAGTGAGGTAGAGTGGGGGATGGGAATAGCAATCATGTTCATTTTGATCTGTCGGGAATAACGAAACACTCAATAATCACATTTCTAAATGCATATCACAATAGATAAGCCTTTAAGTGCTCTATTCAATTAATTAATTAAGCTTAGATCTCATTCAGGTATACAAATTATCCTCTTTAAGGGAAAGAAGCTTAGGGAGGTATTTAGTGGGAAATTAATTTGAGGAGCTTTTGTTGAAATGTTTAAGTCCTATGAACACTTTATCAAGTGAACTATAATCGAAACTGTTTTTTCTTGTTATCATACTCAAGTCAGTGTAATGCACTGATAAGGAACACACTAAACATTTCCAGAGGTAATGTGTGTAATTTTTAAAAAAGCAGAGCATGTTTAACACACTGGCATTGTATTAGTTCAGAGGCATAGATTTCTCTTTTGGAAAGCTGTGTTTTTGTTAAATATCGAAATCATAGAAACTTCTGATAGTAGCCAGTGTTAATTATTTTCATTTGAGTTGAGTCAAAAAGAAATAAGATTAATTTGTCATCTCGTTATTTGTACATAAATGAGATCACAGTTTTTACCGTATTGTGAAGAATGAAAGAAATAGAACATTTATGAGGATTTCTTGCATTTTTGTCTTATATATGTGTGTATATATATATGTATATATATATATATATATATACATATATATATATGAAAGTGTAAATAAACAGTATGCTTATTTTAACAAAGAATTTGCTGACATTCTTGTTCCACCCAGTTGTTCTAAGTTTGCTGCGGCTGCCTCCAGGCGCCTCCAGATGGCGCCCTGGTGCCCGTTCTCTCCGCCCAGCGGCCGACCAGTTGCCTGCTGGTGGGGAGAAAGAGCTTGGAGCGGCGGGGCTTAACCCAGCGCGGCTCAGAGGTGGGTTGCTGAAGGACTCGGGAAACAGCTGCAACAGGGCATCACTCACTGTCCAAGTATTTCCATTTCTGAGCGCAAAAGGAAGAACTTAAGCAGGCGGCAGTTGGAGTGTAAATTGCTTTGTAGTATTTAAAAGCATCAAGGATCGTGGGCAGCTGAGCTGGTATGTGCAAGAGAAACTACTGAATTTGAATTGTGCTGGGTAGGAACCCGTCTGATCATTCTTTGTGTACCAAACGTTCTGTGTCCTGAATTGTGCCTATGTGTATACACTCATTTCATTTTTGCCTGGATCATGGGGATTTGAGGTCACAATCTTTCATTTTTCAACATGATATAATAAAACCGTTGCAGAACATTGTCTATTGATAGAAATATGATCTAATGGTCTAAAGAAACACATGATAACGGCACCAAAATACTTTTGTTTCTTTGTTAGAGAAAAAAAAAGAAGAAAGTAAACCTAAACCATATTAGCATGTGATTTTACCAGATACGACTTTCAAGAGGCAATAGAAAAAAATATATATTTAACTGTTTAACTACTGTGGATTAGATATTAAGTTACTTTTACTGTAGGTGTAGACATAAACAGACCTATAAAATATGAATGATTTTTATATCTGTGGGCCAGAAAAAAATATTGTGCAGTTATGAAAACACTAGTGATGAAAAACACATATCTTGTGTATGTACATTTTGTATGGTCTCATATACCATGTGAATGGGTGTTGTGTATGTGTAGACAATAACATATATGTGTCACCTACATGCAGAATTGTTTATGTTATAAAAATGCATGTGTTGGATGTGGATAGGTTTTCACACCTTCACACAATATTTCTATCTAGATAACTTAGTATGAAGATCATCTCTTGCCAAAAATAAATCTGAATTTAAAGAATGTTTAAGTCTTTGAATAGTTTCAGTGTTAAACGTGTTAAATTTCCCAAGTTTCATTCAGTTGTGCACTTAGTTGTACTTTTAAATCCTGAGGAATAGTTTGGTTTTTATATTTTGAACATAAAATATTGGCTGAAGTGATTATATGGAAATAGAATGCATAGGTATATAAATATAGATTCCCCAGACTTGAGGTTACTATAGCTGGAATGCACAAAAGTCTGAAAACTTGAGAGTTCTGACTGGGAGCTTATATTTGAAACTACTCAGCAAACTGAAAGATCCAAAAGTTCAGAACTACATTGGAAATAACGCAGGCCACGGCTTTACTCTTTGTATTATTGTTCTAAAACTAATGTTAGGCTACTTATAAACTTGTATGTGTTCCCTTGTAACAGATTTGTACATGAATCAGGTACTGAATGTTATGTCCTGCCATTGAAC
The DNA here is from genome assembly GCF_023721935.1 of Panthera uncia. Classification (NCBI taxonomy): domain Eukaryota; kingdom Metazoa; phylum Chordata; class Mammalia; order Carnivora; family Felidae; genus Panthera; species Panthera uncia. The sequence continues at coordinate 98,145,324 of NC_064810.1, read as the reverse complement.
ACAGCAAATACAACACAATTCAACATAAGAAGTATGAATTGAGACCTAATGGTTTAAGACAGTATGCCAAATAGCCTGAGACATCAAGACAAGTTAGAAGTAGTCCCTGCCCTCAAAAAGTTGCCAGTCAAATAAATGACTAGGATGGGCATTTTTATGAACATGAGTATATAGTAAAATAGAAATCAAAATAAATGCTATTAGAGAGGGGCATGCCCAAGATGTATAGCATTTAAGTGGAGGGAGAAATCTGACTTGGGGACTTGACATTATAAGGCACTCTTCTCAAGGAATGGATGGAAAGATTGATTTTGGTGAGTAAAGATAATGTGCAGTCAAGCAGTTAGTTTGTATTGGCTACTGCTTTCTTCATTGATCTCAGGAGTGAGCAGTAAGAGATAATATTATACAGGGGGAGGCAAGGGCAGTATTAGAGATGGCCTTGAACATCAGACTGAACATTTTGGATTTTCATCATTAGTTCACTCCCACTGCCATTAAAAATATCGGTATTAAGTACTCTTTTAGAAATATTGAGTGTTGTGTATAATAGCAAGAGCCAGTGTAAGGCTTCACAATAACTTTATGATTTACTTACTGTATATTTTCCATATTAAAATATAAGTTCCAAGACAGGGAGGTCTTTCTCAATAGTATATCCACAGAACCTAGACATTTCTTGAAAAAAGTATCTACTATATAAATGAATGAATGAATGAATGAATGGGGATACGGCTAGGATTCTATATTATTTACATTTAGTTTCCCTACTACTCATCAATGATTAACATCCTCAAAATTTACCAAGTCTTTGGAACTCTTGTTCCAGCGGATCCCCCCTATGGCTCAGGTAATGAAAAGCAAGTTCCCTAGAATAGCCACTATTGATGTTTCATCTTCCTCTATTTTTAATCTTTTACATGAACAGTCTTCCCTTCGCATTTTTAAAGGAGTTACTAGGATAATTACAAATAGGCAGAATTCACCAGCTCATTTTCATATCTCTATGGTAGACACATAAGAGGATATTAACACGTTAAACGAATGCAGGCAAATGGTTGTAGAGTTTGAGGGATGTCTTTGCACACTGAAATATATATTTACCTCCTTACATGAATGCTTCTAATATCTGGTCATCTGCAACTTAGTACAGGAAAACTCTCTAGAGCCTCTTTCTACTTCTGGGAGTGCCCAGTTATCACTTCAGAGGTCATTAACTCTTTGTTTCCATGGTTTTAGGGGGTACTGAGGTAGCATGCTTGGGGTCCCAGCCCCCATACACGGAGGTAGTCCTTTTCTCTGTCCCTGTGTAATGACATTGATAGCTTTTATGGGCAATGACAGATACATGTAAATAAATTAGTGAAGAATTGTGTTGTTATTGTTGTTTGAAAGGATGATACTAAATGAAAATAAATAGACATTTTACAGGAAATTATAAATGTAGTTCACTTGATTAAATTATAAATAAATGTATATAGTGTCTTACAAATAAAAAAGCCAAATAAACAGGGTCACTGAACCAGCAACATTAAAAGATAAAACAAACACCTGGAGTTTCCCCTTTTGCCCAAGAGAGACCTTTCTTCTGTGATGATAATTTATACATCTTAATTTACTTTCATAGGATTCATTTAAAAATACGTAAGGGAAGAATTTCTCAGTTTGAAAATATATGTTGATGGGGTTTGTATATGTTCGTTAAACTAAGGATGCAGGATTTCATTCACTTCAACCTAATCTGCACAGAGTCAGGCTTTTTCTCTCATCCGTGTCAGTATGACAAATTTTCACACCAGTTCTGGTTTCTATCCTGCTGGACATGCTGTTAATGCTTTATTTTTAACCCATGGGAGAGGAGATGGGAAGAAACAGTGACCCAGGATTTTTACCTTATTGTAAGCCCTGGGGCATGGTTTGGCCTGGAGACCGATGGATTAGGGGAAGCATATCTTGTCCAAATAAAGTTGGAGGTTCCGTTTCGGAGAAATATACTGCACTGTATACTGCAGATTTTTCCCCCTAGTGGTTGACTTAAAACTGTTGTGTTTCTTATAACAATTGAAATAGATTTTTCTTCGTATATTGGAACTAGTTTGTCAAGATTCTTTAAATTAAGGTTAAAAAAAAAAAACTTGTTTGAGAGGCAGAAGTTCCTTTCAATGATCATTTTGAAAGTACAAAAAGTACAATGCCTTGGAAAATATATTGGAGGCTTTTTCTTTATTCTTTGGAAAGCTAAGCATTGAAAAATACACAAATACGAAATATACACAAATAATAAAAATATTCTGCTACTGGATTCCATATTATACTCCTCTTTCTTAGCATGGAGAAAAGTTTTCTTCTTCCTCTGGTGTCCTGATGTCGCTATTTCCTTTGGTCAGTCCACTGAATCAGTTTAACATTTTTTCTTTTGCCTTTCCAACCAAACTGTAAACTCCCTAAAGGAAAGCAACCATTTCCATGAGTCTTAAAACATACTTCCAGCCACAAACAGCACTGAAGTTTAGTTCCTGACAATTATATAAAGATTAAATTCTTTTTTCCCCTCACAAATTCGAATAGATTTAGAAATGTAGCAGTGACTTCTAAGGGGCAAATGGAAATTTTTCCAGAAGCTCTGCAAACTGAGAGTGACAAACTACAACAGAAAGGGAAAGTTATTTCTCCTCAAATCGACTGTTTGAAATGAGATTTTTAAAAAGAAATATTTGATATGCAGAGATATCTATAAAGGCACAAACCTTGCCTTCACTTGGTAAAGCTATTTACATCTGGAAGAGATACCTCTGGCATACCTGTGTCTCTGGGGTGTTGTGTAACTGCAGGTAGAATATTCCAAAGTCAGAACTGCTGAAAGTTAGGGCAGATCGGAAGTGTTCCTGGCAGCAAGAATTAACCTTAAGCAACCTTAGAGCACTGACATGCTTTAAAGTTGTTCCTGGGGGGACAAAAAATCATGTATTTTTTGTAATGAGGACTTTATGAGCATACAACAGGCTGCCACCAAGATGAATACAAATGAGAGTGAGTAGCAGCAAACGTCTATTTTAGCAAGTGCTAGAGGAAAATAATAAAGGTCGTGTAGCTGTATTGTTAACAGGAGTGAAGAACGTTTCTTGTATCTCTGCACTAAAGGCTAATGGAAGAGCTCTTGGTTACTAAGATGTATTCTTTTCTGGTCTCAGGATCATTAACGATGGAAGTAGGAGGGAGAGGGTATAAAACGGCAGCTGCGGCTGTGGGCACTCAGATCATTTGTCACCTGGCATGAGGCTAGTGTTGGCAGCTCCAGAGTTCCAGCACAGAACTCCAGAGAGCAAATGCCAGCTGATTGTTGTTCCTTACCAGCTTCCCGGCTAACTCTGACTCATTCTTCAGATCTCTGCTCAAGTGTTGCTTCTTCCGGGTAGCTTTGCCGGACCTCTCTAGCTACACTTAGCACCTTTCTCTCTGCCATTACAGCCTCATATTCTCATCCCTGCCATCGTACTTACCGCTTGAAGACCTGCCTGCTCCCTTCACTAGCCTGAAAGCAACAGCTGAGTCTTATCCCATATTGCTCGGTTTCTGTGTCTAGCTTATAATAGGTTTGTGACTCTTTATGAATATTGTCTGTTGCATGATAGTTTAAAGGATGCGTATGGGCTGTGGGGTCAGCAAAAGTTGCGTTCGACTCTTGGCACACATAAGGTGAGAAGTAACTTAAACTCTCAATCCCAGTGTCCTTATCAACTGTCTGAGGCAATTATATACCTGCTCCTTAAACATGGCTGTTAAGGTTAAAAATAATACTTATTATCGTTACTATTATCATCATCATTATTATTATACTATGATTATTTTCTTGTGGGATTTCTAAATATCAACTGAGTTAATCTTCAAATTAAAAATGCTTAATCAAGTTGTTACTACTGTCATTCTATTTTATATGGGAAATAGGAGCACAGAAAGGTTAAGTTACTTGCTCAAGGCCACAGAGGGAAGAATAATGAAAACAGAAGAGCTAGAATAGTGCCCAGGATAGAGTAGACTTGTATTAAATGCTAGAATGGGGGTACCGCAGTTTTATTTGGGGAAGACTGATTTCTGTGTAAGTGAGAAACTACCCCACACAGTTAAAAACAGTTTGTTCCCTTATTTTAGAGCCTTCTGTTGCAGATATTGTATTTGTAGAATTTTAACGGAAGCCAGATATGGTCGGAGAGAAACTTATAATGAGTGTAATCTGAGAGGATCTTTATCTTTCTTTGAGCATTTTATAATGTTGGGTATAAAAGAAATTAAAGAAACCCTTATAAGAAATATATTCTTGTTACAACCTCAGGGGTAAAAAGAAGCAAATGATAGCATTGCCTCATTTTGCTTGCTTTACAGCACTTTTTTATTTTGTTTTACTTATACATTTCATTTATATGATGTTTACTTTTTCTCTTTGTAAAAAGTACATATAATTTTGTAGCAAATGTGTAAAATCCAAACAAACTACAAAGAAGAAAATAAAAGTAATCTATAATTACTCAACCCACAAATAAGTACTATTAATACTTTGGTATATTTCCTTTCTCTCTTTTGACACAATTGCATGTATATATGTTCATGCACATGCATTTGTACACATATATTTGATCATGGAATTATGTAATAAATATAATTTCATGTCCTATTGTGTCTACTATTTTATTGTTACTGGCAATTCTTCAAAAATTACAACTTTCAATGATTGCATAGTATTATTCTGTGTGGCTGTATCATAATTTTATTTAATAATTTTTACTTGTTTAATATTCTCCTAATTTTGAAAATTCTCCAATTGTTTCTATTTTAAACAGGTTTGAAATGAATGGTGCTTTAAATTACAGGTGGACCTCCTAAATAATTGTATTTAGATAACTGATTATCATCTAATAATAAGGTTGTTAAAAGGTAGGACTGTGTTTCTACTCAGAAATAAACAGGCCAAAAGAAGCATTTTAAAATAAGTTTAGGCCTAAGGAAATTCTAAGGAAAAAAAATTGCAGATGAAATGGATTAATATCTCTTGAGTGAACGATGATATGCTATGACCTACAAAGTTCAGCATTAGAGTCACCATTTTACTGTGATTAATTGGGGGTTGAAAGGGGTTAAATGGAAATATCGGTTTGCATTAGTGGCCCTCCTGGTATTCAAATAGAAGTTTCGCTTCTGAGTCCTTTGTCTTTTTCATCCCACCATACAGTCTACACAGTATGTTGGCCATGCTCATAGTTTTACCCAATACTTAATTTCTTTTTCTTTTTTAATGTTTTATTTATTTATTTATTTTTTTGAGAGAGTGCAAGTGGGAAAGGGGCAGAGAGAGGGGGACAGAGGATCTGAAGTGTGCTCTGCGCTGACAGCAGTGAGCCTGATGTGGGGCTTGAACTGCTGAACGCTGAGATCATGACCTGAGTTGGTCTGATGGTCAACCGAGGGAGCCGCCCAGGTGCCCTTTAATTTCTTTGAACCCTGCTGTCCTCTTGTGTAAAATAGAAATAGTATTTCTCACTGCTTAGAGTTTTTGTGACAATTAATTTAAATACTATATGGATATTGAGATCCTAAGGAATATATCCTAGGACTCAATTTTAGCATTGATAGATATGCTTTAGCGTTGATAGCTATGTCATGAAGTACTGTCTCAAACTGATAAAGCTTAAGAATCCCTTAGGAGTTTACGTACTGGCAGAAGGCTTGTTAGTCCAAAGTCCCAGACACAAATCTAGGAGATTCAGATTCAAAATCTAAGGAGGGTCACTGTCTTTGCTTTAACAAGTTCCCTTGGTGATTTTGTTGATATAGTAAATGACAGCCAAAGATACAGGTGACTAGCAAAAATAGTCTGGGGGGAGCATGAAAAGTTTAAGATGAGACAGAAATTTGTCAGTCATCAGGTATTGGTTGAGAGTAGACCGAGCCCTCCCCAGGGAGATACCATGCCTGGAAACTGTCTGGATATAAAAACAACTTGGGGCTTGAAGGCTTCATTTCTTTAGATCATTTGAAATATGAAATACATTATGGGCACTTGAAATCGAAAGCAAAAATAATACCGGGTTGACTTAACAGAAATGGCAGACAGTCAAGATTTACCGACGTAGGTAGGATGTGCTTTGAAATAGGTTGATTATGAAAGTAAATGCTTTGGGTCCTTGATGCCTATGGATCATAATCATAAATACACCACCGAAGCTAAGAAATCTGATTTGAATTTTTGATTTAACTTTTTTAAGTGTGATATATTAGTATTAGTTCCTACTAATAGAAATGCTCTACATTTCTATTGGATTTTTCCAACCTTTCATACCGGATAACAGTTGATTAAATTGGTTTTGGCTACTACTTAAGACTCTCATTGAAAGAGGATTCTTAAGAAATACTTTTTGAGTGAATTACGTTTCAACTCATGTATTCATTATTTTTAATATTTGACAGAAATATTTCATAACTTTAAAAAAGTTCTCTATGGGAAACATTTTTTACTACTAACTCTTTAAAATGACACCAAGGATTTTAGGACATGTGTTCTTTTGTTGTTGTTGTTTGTTTTTTGTATTGTAGAGTATTTGATGTGATTTTCTAAAGAAAATATTTTTTGATATTTAACACCAATGTTCTCTAAAACTTTTTTATGTGTTTTTTTTTCCTTCTTCTTCAGGAATTAGTAAAGTGCTTGACATTAGTTTCTTTCAAATTGTTATTGAAGGTATTAAATCCCTTGCTGTACCTTCAGTTCCAGAAAACTTTTCAGTTGGGCCAAATGATTTTATCAATTTGTTACTGAATATTAAACTTAAGGGAGGTTAGACATTTGACTGATAGGAAAAGTGGCATTCCCAGTTTATTATTTTCTGGTTAAGTATAACCTAGAAATTCTCTACAACTCTAATTTTAATTGGCCCTTACCACACAATCTTAAAATCTTAGAGGGCTAAAAAGAGCTTTAAAAGTAATTTGTCAGGATGAGATGAGAATCTTTATGATTTCAGAGGACTTTCTTTTTTTTTTTTTATGTTTACTTATTTATTTTTGAGAGAGAGAGAGAGAACATAAGTATTGAGGGGCAGAGAGAGAGAGACAGAGACAGAGACAGAATCTGAAGCAGGCTCCAGGCTCTGAGTGGTCAGCTCAGAGCCCAATATGGGGCTCAAACCCATGAACCATGAGATCATGGTCTGAGAGGATGTTGACTGACCAACCCAGGTGCCCCTCAAAGTACTTCTGTAGAAGGTATGTCATACTTTCCCTTGCTAATCCCTTGCCATGGGCAGTTACCTGCATTGTTAAGAAATTCTTGGTTAAACCCATTCCCAAATCTCTCCTGCTGTATAAACACACATCTTCTTGGTTGCTCTTAGTGAAGACTGAGAAAAGCTAGTCACTGTCCTTTTAATACATGTCATTTAGATATCAGAAGGTTATTATCAAAATCTTCCTCACAAATATTGTAGGCAAGCTACCTGTGTAGTCGGCGCTTTCCTGATTTCCTTTTGCAGAGGTTCTGGATCAGGATATTGCATGCTTTACATTCAGGTAGATACAAGAAGGCTTTTTCCAGGCCTCCTTGCCTTCTTATTTCTAGTTTATAAAATCATTCTCCCTGGTTTCGGTTTTATAAAAATTATTTTGTAGCTGTCATTTCTCGAGCTTCTCTACTTACCTTCTTACCTTGCACTCTTGACTAGCCACACCAAGAAACCAATGGTAGCTGAATCCTAAAAAGAGCACATAATTATGATTTTGTATGTAAATTTCAGAGGCACTTATCATCAGTGTCCTTTAGGCATGTAGTATTCATATGCAGAACTTTGTGCCAAACGTTAAATGCGTTTATAAATAGTGCAAAGAGTAAACCCTGCCTTTGTGGCACATATGTAACAGTAATAATGACATTGCTACCTACTGGCTGTTTATTGAATCCTGATAACAGCCTGATGGTAGATAATATTATGAATATACAGGGAGAGAAAAACAGGATTGTCTGACTAAATGATTGTTGGGCAGAAAACTTTTTCTTCTACACTTCTAGGTTCTTTGTCTGGGCTAATAATTAAATTGACAAAAGACAGATTGACAGGAGAAAAACAAATTTAATTTTGTACCTGTGGAAGCCCCATAAAAATATGAGACCTAAAGCTATCAGGCAATTGAGGCTTGTAGGTCATTCTGAGCTAATGAATGGGATAACAACTTAGGGCGTCAAAAAGGAGGCAAATTCATGGGAAGATAAGAAGAGCAGGTATTTGCCCTGGCATGCAGCAAAGTCTTTCAGATAAAAGAGTGATCTCTGGCAATCGCTCTCTTTCTGGGCCAAGCCCCCATCTAAATTATTTTAGGTAGTTAAGGGACAGGTAAAAAGTTTTTGAATTTGCTGGGACTTGATTGCCTTCAGCTCAAAATCATCCACATGCCAAAGTGGATTATTTTGGGGTGGTATATTCTGTTCCCCTTCATAATCACACTGATCATTTCACTTGGCTCCTAAGTAATGACTTTTTGTCAAAGTAAAGACCTCTTCTGTCCTTTAGCTTAAAGACTGAATCTGATACTTCCATTCCTGTAATATGTCATCTTCAGTCATTTCACCATATTGTTGCACTACCTAGTTCTAGTTACCAAAATTCTCATGTTTTTTTTTTTTTCTCATTCTTCTCATTTTGTAAGGTACATTCTATCCTGGAATGTGTCTGGATTTTTCAGTTTGGTAAGGTTGCTAGGATCTTATTGATTGCCACTTTTTACACAGAATCTTTTAATGTCAACCTTCACTGGCAAATGGAGCTTATTATATGGACATCTCACATAAAGGAAATTAGATTCAGTATAGACTGACTTTGTCAAATTTGAATCCATTTATTAAAATTGAATACAATTTATTGCAATGAATTATTCTGACATATGCTTATGATTTTCATAAGTCGATTTCAGAGACACTTGTAATATCTATCATTACATTTTTTTAGAATACATCTTTTTCGGCTTTGCATATGTATGTTCAAATTGTTTCACCATTCCATGTTGAAATGTTTCTGGAAAATTAAAGTAGAGAGTCACCGTAGCCTTTGTCAGTACTACAAGATTAGGCAAATTACAGTGGCCAAAGATGTAATGTACTGAGTTTGAGAGACATGAAAAACTTTATCAACAAAAAGAGGATACTGTTTTTCTGCTTTGATGATTCACACAGCATTGAGAAGAACATGAAAAATCTAGGTTTGTATAATTATTAATCTAGACATCAGAAAATGATGCTTTACGGATTACTCTGCTCTATTTTTAGTTTTCATTTACTGCTGATAAGCAAACTACAGAGCTTGAGAAATTGGTCTCTTTAATTTTGTCTAAAAGTCTACTTAAATCAATTACTGGTTTGCATTTTATTATAAAAAATATTGTTGAAGAGGAAATTTCCTGTATTACAGGTAGGGGATGAAATGTTACAGAATTGTTCTTGTGCTGTGGTCTTTTAGGATCTGATAACAAACTAGATCAAAACTAGTTTATTACAAAGATAAATGTGAAATGCAGCAGACTAACAGAAATAAAAGAATTTCAGCCAATAAAATTGCAGGAAATATGTTTTCTTTAAAAAATAATATCAGTGATGACACAGATATCTTAATTGATGTCTGAAGCTTCAATTTGACAGAGTCGTCTATTTACTTACTACCCAAAATGTCAGCAATGTATGCATGAAGGTTGATTGTATTAAATTTGAATAGAATACATCAGGTTATATTGCTAAAAAGCAAGAATAAGGCTTGGGAAATAGAAAGGCCTTTAATACCCTGTCCCATTTTCTTTTCTTTTCCTTTCTTTTTATTTCTATACTACACCCTTCCGTGTCTTCTCTGCTTTCCTCCTCCATCCCACACCTGGAACATTTTGGAGTAACAAATTCCTGAAGTGAAAACTCCAGTATGATCAGAGCACTGTAAAAATAAGGTGGTGCTGGTGGGGTAGGGACGCAGCTGAAAGGCTTTGCTTGTCTTCCAAAATACACGCATCTGCACCTGCAAGAAGGCTTTTGCCACCACAGTCAACTCTTTATTATCTGGAGAACTCTGCTTTGTGGAGACTTGGCTGTCACCCCAGACTTGCTTGCCTGGAACACCTAACTTTGTTCTTGGCTGCCAGCAGCATTGTCGTCTTAGGAAGGATTCAACTGCAACACAGAGGAGGAGACTGTTTGAGTACATGTGTTGAGAGTATGAAGGAGCCCAAATTCCAAAGGCAAATATAAAGGGTTTGGGTGCATCCAAAAACATGCCTCTTTTTCTACCTTATTAATAAAGGGATTTGGAGATTTGTGTACCTTTATTGTATTTCAGTGCAGTACATACTCAAATATATTTCACGAGGTCTCCCTTAGCTACATATTTCACATTTAACCATCTGTATGACCAGTTGTTTCATCCTGGCTACATGCATTAAGTGGTCAAATAGGTGTTTTCCTTTCAGTACAGCCTCAAAGAACTGTTAAGTTTTTAGCCTTCCCTGAAGTTCTACTACTTAATAAAAAGAAAGTACAACACACATAATGATCCTCTCACTCATCCAGTGAGAGAATATAACATGGTCTGGCATTTTGGACTTCTCATCTTTGGAAGTATTTACTCATAAAATCTAAATATTAAAAAAAAATCAAAAAGAAAACTGTAAATAGCTGCAAATGTCTTTATTTTGACTACCAAACATATAAAACATATAAAATCACTATGGTTGGGAAGAGATTATTTTACATTTCCTGTTCTTGATATATTCTCTCTAGGAATTTCAACTCAGATTAAAGCCTCATCATAAACAAGATAATGGATGTTCATATAAAGATAACAATGTAATGGGACATATTGAATGAGAACACTGCTATCTCTTTTGTCTGTAAATGAAAAGCAGTAGAGATATGGAATCTCAATATTTAAAAGGACATTAAAAATATTACAACCCAGTAGCCAAGGAGAGGAGGTAGTGAATGGGATGAAACTCTTGAGCGAATTTGGGGCCAGATTGTTCAGCATCTTCCATGTCAATGCAGAGTTTGAACTTTCATTTGTTAGACACTGGTGGCTTAACTGTGGTTTTGCATGGGATAATAGGACTATTGCTTCTGTGTTTTAGGATGATAATCCTGGCAGCAAGGTTAAAGATGAATTAGTGGGGAAAAAAATCTTGTGGGGGGAAAATGTGGGTGAGACTGAACTAAATCAGTGGCAGGAGTGGTGGAAAGGAGGGGGAAATTTTAGAAAGGCATTTTAGAAGTAGATTAATAGGCAAGGGAAAGTGAGGAGTTAAGGATGACTCCAGGATTTCTAGCTCATGTGATTGGGTAGCTAATGATGCCATTAATCATAATAGGGAATAGCAACTAAGCTTTATTGAGAGGAGACTTTGGATTTTACAGGGAAAGCAGAATAGTGGAGTGGAGATAAAGAGGTTGGAGTTGGTAATGCTGAGTTTGCTACCTGTTGGATATACATCTGGAGCAGTGTTTGTTAACCTTGGTACTGTTGATATTTTGGGCTGCATAATTTGTAGTGGTGAGAATGTTTAGCAATATCCTTGGCCTCTACCCACTGGCACCCATCTCAGTTGTGCCAACCAAAAATGTTTCCAGACTTTTCCAAATATTTTCTGAGGCAGGGGCAAAATTGTCCCCAGTTGAGAAACCATTGATACAGACACAACAAGGAGGGTGGTAAAGTTGTGTGTCTAGAATTTAAAATATAGATGAGACTTGAAATCAATATTTAAAATCAGCAGTGGTGGGGGACACCTGGGTAGCTCAGTTGGTTAAGTGTCCATCTCTTGATTTTGGCTCAATTCATGATCTCATGGTTTGTGAGTTTGAGCCCCACGTCTGGCTCTGAGCTCACAGTGTGGAGCCTGCTTGGGGTTCTCTCTCTCCCTCTCTCTCTGTCCCTTTCTCACTCTCTTTCTCTCTCTCTCTCTCTCTCTCTCTCTCTCTCTCTCAAAATAAATAAACATTAAAAAAATCAATGGTGGCAATTTAAGCAATGTGCAAAGATGAGATTGTGCAGAAGAGTGTAGATAAGTATATACTTATCTCATTTTTCCTTGAATAGTTCCAAAGACTGAATATTCCTAAACTCATGAGATAGATTGAGGCAATTTATTCTACTTTTTAAAAAGTTTATTTATTTATTTTGAGAGAGCAAGAGCAAGAGAGACAGCATGAACAGGGGAGGGGCAGAGAGAGAGGGAGAGAATCCCAACCAGGCTCCATGCTGTCAGCACATGGAGCCATCATGAAGCTTGATTTCATGAACCTTTCACGATCATGAACTGAGCCAAAATCAAGACTCAGCCTAACTTACTGAGCCACCCAGGTGCCCCAATTTATTCTATTTTTGAATACTTTCAAATGTTTTATGTTGTTATTATTGTTGTATGTTGTCACATATTGAGCCAAATTCCTTGTAGTGGGACAGATTAATCTTTGTGTAACTAATCTTTGGTTCTTGTGATATTGTGATTTATAAGATTTTTCATATTGGTCATCAACTACTATTCCTGGGTCACAGTTCCCAAAACCCTTAGAATTTCCTCAACATAAGAGCAGTAAAGCATCTTTTGTTATATGTTTGGTTTCTTGTCCTTAGTTGCTGAGAAACACTTTAGAGCCATAAGGTGAAATGGGTTTTGTTGTTCATAGCAAGCCTTTCCCACCATAACTGGGTTTATGTTAATGCAGGTGATTTTTGGACAGTGCTGAAGAATGAGTGCTGGCTGCCAGGAAAACCAATCATGACTAGAATGTTGGAATTTTGAATCCTGCCCCCTAATTTCCTGGGAGAGGAGAGGAGCTAGAGGTTGAATCAATTACCAGTGGCCAATAAGTTCATCAATAAGCCTATGTTATGGAGATACCATAAAGCTCCAAAAGGAGGAGGTCTGGAGAGCTACTAGGCTGGGGAAACAGAACACTTTCACATACCACTGTGCCAGTCCCCAGGCTCCACAAAGACAGAAGCTCCTTTGCTCAGGACCTTAACTTATGTATCTCCTTATCTGGCCATTGATTAATATTCTTTAATATTATTTGTAGTAAATCAGTAATCTAGTGAGTTCTATGAGCTGTTCTAGTAAATTAGTGGAACCCAAGGTAGGGGGGTGGGAACCTCTCATTTATGGCCAGTCTGTCAGAAGTACAGATAACAACCTGGACTTGTGATTGGGATCCGGGATTGGAGGGAGATTTTGGAACCTCTAGTTTGTAACTGGTTGGGTCAGAAGCACAAGTAACCTGGTCTTGTGATTGGCATCTGAAGTGATGGGTAGTCTTGTGGGACTGAGCCCTTAAACTGTGAAATAAGAAGTTATCACCAGGTAAATAGTGTCAGAATTGAGTTGAATTGTAGAACACTAGCTGTTGTCTCCACAAGGGCTTGTTGGTGTGGGAGACTCCTCCACACATTGGAATCAGTATCAGAACCTGTTAGGTCTTAAGTTTGTTTTCATGGGACACAAAATAAGTCTATTAAGACAGATTATTTTTCCTAAATCCCTCTACATATTTTAATATAGCTATCAGATTTGTAGAATTTAACATTATTATCTCCTGACTACATAGCCTTAATATTTCATCTTTCTTTTATATGTTGTATTTTGAGATGTTTTGCAACATGAGCACTCTCTATTGAATAGCAACAGATTTTTTTAATGTTTATTTTGAGAGAGAGAGAGAGAGAGAACATGAACACACATGCAAGCAGGGGAGGGTCAGAAAGAGAGGTAGAGAGAATTCTAAGCAGGCTCTGTGCTCAGCGTGGATCCCAACACTGGACTTAACATGCGGCTCACTGTGGAGTTCAGTCTCATGACTATAAGGTCATGACCTGACCGAAATCAAGAGTCAGACACTTAACCAGTTGAGCCACCCAGGCACTTCAAATGGCAACCATTTGAATATCCTCCTTAAGCTATAGCTGTAGAGCAGAGAATTGAACAAACTCCATGTTTGACCCGTCCAATTAAGCAAAAAACAAGCTATCAATTTCTTGGTTTTTGTCATAGTATTTTTATTAAAATATCTCAGAATTACATTAGCTCTTTTTTGTCAGCCACTCTATGCCATCTTTTCTTTTGTTATTTTTATTTTGCATGAACTTTCTGTTAAATCACATTCCATATCATATACTACTGATGTTTTTTTGTTTCTAACCCAAGCATGAAAATTCATATCCATCCTTTTAAAAATGTACTCTTCTTTCATGGATTATGAATTTCATCATCTAACATGTTTATTATTTCTCCAAGTTTTATGCCATCTGCACAGTTTATCAGCATACCTTAAAGACACATTGATCCAAGTCATTAATAAAAATGTGAGCAGGTTAAGTCTAGAGTTAATGGGATACATAGTGCTATGGATTTTCTCTTCAGTGCTTGTACAGCTATTTTTTACTTAAAGGTCTTTTACTTTCAGGGACTACTATAGAAATGAGACTCATGCAGATAAACATTATGTTCAGTCTTTCCAAGATAAAACTACCAAACATAATTTTCCTGCAAGAAATAGTAAACTATGTTCCATATAGATTGAAGTGGAAAATTTTCATGGGACCAGATGGTTTTATTAGGTGATAAAATAGTGTTAAGTAATATAGGCAGGATACAAATTTAAATACAAAATATGACACCACTATTTATAGATAGTAATAGATATAGAAATAAACCTAGTTCTAGATGTAGATATAGAGAACACCAGAATCTTAATGATAGTTGCCTCTAAAGTGGTAATGATCGATGTCTTTATTACTATGTTATAGTCTCAAATGTTATGTGATACATTGTCACCTTTATATGCAGAAAATAAATATTAAAATATACTTGTATATTGTATAACTTTGTATCAGCAAAAGTAGAAACAGAATCTGAGAGAAAATACATGTATTTCTGATGACCAGGGTTTGAGGGAAAGACCTGACCTTAAGTGATAGGAGAAACCCTTCTATGGAAGCCACAGGTTTTCAGTATTCCCTAAGGGGAACAGGAGTTGGAGTTGCACCAGATTTTCCATCACCAACACTCTGCCCTGCTGACAGATCCCTTAAGAGATGACAGATATGGCTGGATAAGTCGGAAGAATTTGTCATCTGCAGAAACATACCTGCTTGTCTTTCTTAACAGAGTTACTATAAAGATCAAATGAGATGATAAATGCGAAAATTTCTACATAAAAAGATTGTAAGTCCTCCTATTCAAGGGTAAATTATTGGTGAAAAGGAGTTTTAGTTGTAGTTACTTTAATTGGAGTGAGTATAGTCATTATACATTATACATTATACATTATAAGTATGTAGTGGGAATGTTTGGTCACCCTTCAGGATAAAATCCTTGAAGAGAGGGACCATGTCATATTCATCTACGTATGTTCCAACACCTAACACATTACTTACACCTTAAGCATGGATATGGAATGGATTGCATTGCTGAATATTTGCAATATTTGCAAAATGGTAAGTATTTTTTTAATTAAAATAAGAGAAATGAAATAATAGTGTTATAAATTATCAAGTACTAAAATAACACTGTTACTCTGCCATCTTGGTGAAGCAGATGATTCATTAATATAATTTACCAAATGATAAACAGCATTTGACTTCCTCCTCTTTCTGCTCCCTAATTTTAGGCATTCACTGAGATTTTATGCTTGGTCCCATTTTCTCTTTATATCTTTATCATTTTTATTATATCAATTAATGTGTTCTAAAAAATCTTCTCTATGCTGATGACTCTTTAATCTTGGCTTTTTCCAGTTCTGTATTTCTGACTCTGCTCAACTCTTCCGGTTAGCTTCTTACCTACTCAAGTGTATGTATATATATATATATATGCATATATATGTTGTATATGCATATATATATATATATATATACATATATATATTCAAAATATTTTAATGACTTTTTTTTTTAATGTTTATTTATTTTTGAGACAGAGAGAGACAGAGCATGAATGGGGGAGGGGCAGAGAGAGAGGAAGACACAGAATCGGAAGCAGGCTCCAGGCTCTGAGCCATCAGCCCAGAGCCTGATGCGGGGCTCGAACTCACGAACCGTGAGATCGTGACCTGAGCCGAAGTCGGACGCTCAACCGACTGAGCCACCCAGGCGCCCCTTAATGACTTATTTTTAATGACTTAACTTATGAATTTAAAAATTTTTTAGTGTTTATTTTTGAGAGAGAGAGAGAGAGAGACAAAGAATCAGAAGCAAGCTCCAGGCTCTGAGCTGTCAGCACAGAGCCCGACACAGGGCTCAAACTCACAAGCCGTGAGATCATGACCTGAGCAGAAGCTGGACACTTAACCGACTGAGCCACCCAGGCGCCCCCTAACTTTATATTATTAAGGTCCCATGAATATCATTTGAGAGGAATAGGCTTGGGGGAAACATTAACTTAATTCTTTAAGATAGTCTAGGCTTCTAACCTTGGGTAATGTGTTTCATATCATTATTATGTGATTCCACCCAAAACTATTGTTTGACTTCCTTGTCCTTATAATACCCCTTGAGTAATATAAATAAATATACTGAAAGAAGGAAATGGATGTTCACATGAGGGAACTTGGATTGAGTGATTTCAGTCGTGGACACAGAATGAAAGACCCACATCCACTTAACTTTCATTAAAAAGAAAAGTGGGGTAAAGTGGGATGAGATAATAAATCTTAACGGAATAAGGAAGTCTTAAAGATAGTCTAGGAAGAAGGAACGGATGCTCTTTTTTAGAGAAGAGTTGCTAGAAACTTCTATTCAGAGAGAGCAGTGTGTTGGGTGGCTCAGTAGGCAGAAATAGTGACTCAAAGGCAGGTTCATTACAGAAGAAGACTTAAGCTGGTCAAAATGGGATGAAAAGACTTAATTCCAAGTTATAAAGAAGGTTCAGATACAGCGGATTAGCAGAAAAAAGTTTTGTAGTTGATACAAAGACACTAATTTCATGTCACATGTCACATATAAAGGAGAAAAAGCAAATTGTGGCTATGAAAACAGTTTTTCCACTGTTTCCACTGTTTTTCCACTGTTAAGTGTCCCCCCAAAAATGGTGACAAAAGAAACAAAAACAGGGGCACCTGAGTGGCTCAGTCAGTTAAGCGTCCGACTTCGACTCAGGTCATGATCTCACAGTTTGTGAGTTCGAGCCCCGCGTTGGGCTCTGTGCTGACAGCTCAGAGCCTGGAGCCTGCTTCGGATTCTGTGTCTCCTTCTATCTCTGCCCCTCTCTCATTTGTGCTCTGTCTCTTTCTGTCTCTCAAAAAGAAATAAATGTACAAAAAATTTTTTTAAAAGAGAAACAAAAACAAAACATTGTTTTTCTTTTTTTTTTTTTTGTAAAAAAAAGCCTGCAGACCTTCACATAGAATTCAGTGATAAATATTTGAATCCAATTACTGTCTTTAAAAGCCCAAAATGCTAATACTATTAAATAACTTATGTATGAATTTACAATTATTTTAAAGAAAAAGTAGGCTGAATAACATTAAATGTAAAAGCATATTTTCTTCTTAATAAATGGAAAATTACCAGACATTTATTTCCTTTATAGTTTGGGATATGAGGGAGATAGATGATGCTAACCATTAGGTATATTATTGTTGCAAATGAAAAGCTCTATAATATATGTTATCGAAAGCAGATGTTACTCTGGTAGATGATTTTAAGCATTCCACTTAAGAGTTGTCTTTGGGATTTTTCTAGCCTTTTTCTCCATTTAGTGGAAATTTCAGATTCTGGAAATCAGAGATCTTGGCTGTACAATATTCTAACCATCCAGTTTCAATTTTCTCATTGGACTCCAATCTTACCAGTTCTTTTTTAGATTCTTCCCTTTGCTTAAAACCTATTGTCTCCCAGCTACGGCATGGTGTCTATGTGCATCCTCATTTTTAAGCCGTTACCTCCTTTTTCCTTCATTTGACTCATTCTCTAGTTTCTTTTCTTATCTTATGCCTCAGTAATTATAGCATCCTTAGTTCTGCCAAAATGGGCAAGTGTATCATTATGTTTAAAGTGCAGAGCAGTACAGAAAGCTAGAAGATCATGGGCTGTTTTTACTTTGTCTGATAAAAAGTCTTCTGGTTGGATTATGGTTCTATGAAAAAAGGAAATGGCATTGAAGATGCGTTAAATTCCACTGCTAGTTTTAAGTTAACTTTCTTAGGTTGGCAACAAAATTCACAGCTTGTTGATTGGGCTTTCTGAAATGATGAAACAAAGTGAAAAAAAGTCTGAAAAGAGTGACTAATAGAGACAGTAACAAAAACTTTTAGTTAATGAAATGATAAAAAAATTATTAGACTCGCTTTAAAAAATTAATAGATATGAAAGGTATGCATTTTAACCTTTTTGAATATTTGATATCTTCCTTTGTCTTTAGCCACAGATAAGTATCTTTGACTTTATTTTTTTTTTAATTTGACTTGCTATCTCATTCTGTTAAGTCTTTATAGCTCATTGCTTTATGGTCAGGTTGTTTGATTCTTTCTACTTCTCCTTTCCATCTTCCCTTTTCTTAATTAAATGCATTCTCATTTCCTTTCCACCTCTCTGTGGACCACTGTTTTCATGAAAGGTCAGCGCCTTGCATAGGTAGGACTGATCTTCATACATCTGTTGTCCTTAGCACAGCACAATGGGTTATAAACAGTATGAGAAGGGACCACAGAGACCATTTAGTGGAATCATTTATTTTACAGATGAGGAACCCGAAACCCAGAGTGGCTAGGTCACCTAATCAAGGTCTCTTAACAAGTTAGTGACTGTGGCAAAGTAGTCCTCTTGTGCCCTGATTCCTAATTCAGAGTAGTCATATGATTAAGCACTAACTTTCTGGTTCTAGAGGTAGAAATAAAATAGGATTTTTTTCCTGTACAGGAATGGGTCTTTGCTAATGTTGGTGACAAGTGACATTTCAATGCTTATTGTATACCAAATGCTTACTGAATGTTAACTGTTCTTCATAGTTGACCTCATTTAATCCTCACAATAATCCAACAAGGTCAGGAATGTTATTATTCCCATTTTACAGATGGAGATATTTGACTAATATCAGGCACAGCCATAGACTCAAAGAGACTGTATAAATGATAATAAGAAAAAAAATACATCTAGTCCCCTTAAATAAAGTCTGCCTGTGGAAGGCCCAAACACTGAGTTCTTCCTTATCTGCTCAGGCATAAGAAGGAACAGGAATGGGAAAAAGAGCACTAACTTGGTTGAATCCCAGTGGGTGCCTCAGTCCTGCCAAGGATCAGATGTATGTCCTGTAGCCTTACGATGTTTCTGTTCTGCCATACTGCCTATTATCTTAACAGTACCTAACTCATGCCTTTTGTACAGGGCATGTAAATTTTCATTTAAAATAAATATTAAGTGCCACTGTATGCTAAGTCTATTATACAATGGCAAACAAAAGACATAATTACCCAAATTCTAAGAGCAAGGGGAAAAGTTCAACCACTGCTGTCCCACAAAGAAACCTATATTTTTTTCCCCATTGCCACCTGAGTCCCCATAATCTAGTACTGTTAATTCAACCTCTGTCCCTGTGTTCTCCATCCATTACTTTTCAACATACTGTTACTGAATTACATCCTGGCAAATCAACCTAATATACCAAAACAGAATCATTTCAGATTTTGTGCCATTCATTTATTGGCCTACTAATTCTTCAAACATTCACTGAATACTTATTATAACTGAGAGACCTACCTGAACCAAGGACATAAAATGAGAAAGGCACAATTCTTGTCTTTAATTCTATTAATAAACGACAATAAATAATACATTAATTAAGGCCAATAAGGAAAATAGAGGTCCAAAAGATGACATTATTATGATATTATTATTGTAAAATAGTACTACTATTCACCTATTATATCCTAAACATTTTATATATAATTATATAATAATATGTTATTGCATATTTTATCATGTACCAGAAACTGTGTTTTACATATGTTAGGCAAGCCCTGTGAGATAGGAGTACTAGTTTTATTTTACACAAGAAGAAGCTGAGGCTCATGTGGTAAGTGATTGTGTAAGGTTGTATAGCAAGTAAGTGGTAGAGATGAGAATTGACAAACACCAAAGCCTTTGTTTTTCCTATTTCATCATGGCAACTCTCCGGTGTTGTTTAAGCAAAGCTCAGATTTTAATTAATTCTGTTTAGAGTATTTGGGGATGATTTCAGTAGAGGTCATATGTAAACTAAGTCTGAAAGCTGGATAAGAATTCTGGAAGTAAGAATGTGTATTTCAAACCTACAAAGATATAAAGAGTATGGTGTAAAAGTTTATTGGTCAGTAACTTTAGGGAATTGTGTAGTATATCCTACCCAAGGATTTGGACCTTACTTTGCTGTAGTCAATGGAAGTAGATCAATAGACTTGGAATTCACATAGTTACAAAAAAAAATCCCATTTTTTAAAAATTAATTTATTCTTTTACATTCTAGTGTAATAACATGTGGTGCTATATTTAGTTTCAGGTGTGCAATATAATGATTGCACAGTTCTATACATTACCCACTGATCATCACAGTAAGTGTGCTCTTAATCCCCTTTACCTATTTCACCCATACTTCCTCTGGTAACTGCCAGTTTGTTCTCTATATTTAAAAGGGTTTTTGTTGTTGTTGTTTGTTTGTTTGTTTTCTTTTTTTTATTTGGTGTGCGTGTGTGTGTATCTCTTTTTTATTTTGTTCATTTGTTTTGTTTCTTAAATTCCACTTATGAGTGAAATCATATGGTATTGTCTTTGTAGGACTGACTTATTTCACTTAGCATTATACCCTCTAGATCCATCCATGTTTTAGCAAAAGGCAAGATATCATTCTTTTTTACAGATGGATAATATTCTATTGTATGTATACTGCATCTTTTTTATACTTTAATCTATCAATGGGCACTTGGGTTGTTTCTGTATCTTGGTTATTATAAATAATACTGAAATAAACACAGAGATACATCTGTCTTTTCAAATTAATGTTTTCATTTTCACCGGGTAAAATAAAATAAAATAAAATTCCAGTAGTGGAATTCCTGGATCATATGGCAACTCTATCTTTAATTTTTTGAGGACCCTTCCTACTGTTTTCCACAGTGACTGCATAAACTTGCATTCTCACCAGTAGTTCATGAGGGTTCCTTTTTCTCCACATCCTTGCCAAGACTTGTTCTTTCTCATGTTTTTTACTTCAGTCATTCTGAGAGGTGACAATTTCATTGTAGCTTTGATTTGCATTTTCCTGATGATTATGTTGAACATCTTTTCACGTGTCTGTTGGCCATCTATATGTCTTCTTTGGAGAAATGTCTATTCATGTCCTCTGCCAATTTTTAATTGGATTATTTGAGTTTTTGGTCTTGAGTTATACAAGTTCTTTATATATTTTGGACATTAACCCCTTATCAGGGGTTAATGGATTGTCTTTCAGTGGATTGTCTTTTTGTTTTATTGGTGGTTTCCTTTATTGTGCAAAAGCTTTCTATTTTGGTGTAGTCCCAATAGTTTAATTTTGCTTTTGTGTCCCTTGCCAGAGGAGACAAATCTAGAAAAATGTTTTTATAGCTGATGTCAAAGAGATTACTGCCTGTTGTTTTCTTCTAGGAATTTTATGGTTTCATGTCTCACATTTAGGTCTTTAAAACATTTTGAGTTTATTTTTTCTGTGTAAGAAAGGGTTTAGTTTCATTCTTTTGCATGGAGCTATCCAGTTTTCCCAATACTATTTGTTGAGGAGATGATAGGAGATGGTATTTTTCCCATTGTATATTCTTGCCTCCATTGTCATAAATCTATGTATTGATGTAATGGGATATTAAGTCCCCTACTCTTCCTGTATTGCTATAAATTTCTTCCTTTACATCCATTAATAGTTGCTTTATGTATTTGGGTGCTCCCATGTTGGTGCATAAATGTTTAAAATAGTTATATCTTCTTGCTGGGAAAATAACCATTCTGTAAATATTATTATTTGAAATTATATGTGTGCATATATTCTGTAATAATGGAACTATAAGTTTTTGGAAAACCAGGTCCATGTTATTTCTTTCTCTCATGGAATTTATAATAACCCAGTAAGATTTATTAAATAAAGGAATTGACTGGATTATAAAACTAAGAGGTTATTTGATCTGTTCACCAAACAATAAATATAACATTACAACTACTAATAATATTATGAAAATGCTAATATGGTTTCTGAAGCTGATGATTCACTTCTTTGAAACATGGTAATGAGGCCAATAGTGGGGATTTAATCCTGTCAGCTTTTCCTTTCTTCCATGGATATAAACATTGACCCAGACCATTTTTACACTTTCAAGAAGGACCCTGTGAAAGAATATGGATCAGTTACTGCAAATCCATCATTAGTATTAAAAGAAGCTAATGTACATGCTTTCCTGGTAGTGGGTCAGGAAATGTCATCTTTGCATTGGAAAGTCAGCAGTATTTTTATGGTTGACCTCACAAATCATGTTACGTATAAATTCAACTTGTGTTCTAACTTTATCATTCTTTCTTGTCCTACCATATAAAGAAGTATAGCTTTTAATCTAAATACCAAAGCATTATACCAAAGAATATTATTAAGAAGCTCTCTTTGTTCTAAACCCTCTTCTTATTAGCAGTAGGACTGATCTTCTGCTTCTTACCTTGAAACACTAGGTCAGAGAACCTGTTATTTCATATACAGTGATTTATTTGAATAGAACATGAGAAAATTTATTTTTTTAATGTTTACTTATTTTGAGAGAGAGAGAGAGAGAGAGAGAGAGAGAATGTGAAGGGGGGAGAGCCAGAGATAGAGGAGAGAGAGAATCCCAAGGAGGGATTCTCCATGCTGACAGCACAGAGCTTGACACAGGCCTTCATCCCACAAACTGTGAGATCATGACCTGAACTGAAATCAGGAGTTGGACGCTTAACTGGTTGAGCCAAACAGGTGCCCCAAGAACATGAAGAAATTTAAATCACTGTGGTCTTTCAGTTCATTAAGAGCCAAAATAAAAAAATCCAAACCTAAAAACTAGTTTTATGTTTTGTGTACTTCTCTGGAGAAAGAGAGACATACTCATATGTCACAAAACTTTCTAGTAGTAGAATTGATTGAAGGGCCAGGCTTAATACTGATTTTCAAAATGACGCTCAGTATAAAATCCAGTTTTAAAAGTATTTTTCAATTTTAATGCAGATACAACATATGTTTTATTAAATACATTTTATTTCTCATAATGACACAATAATAATTTTATACAATAGGTATTGAATAATGGGACATGTAGATTAGCTTTTTAAAACCTATTACTGTGGTGTCTAATTATTAGAAATAAAGTGTATACAATATATTCCAAATATGTTATTAAATTTGCTAGGCTCTCTCACAATAAAGCAATAGATAGATAACAAACTTGTTTAGGAAAAATATATAAACAACATTAAACCATTAGAAAATAATTATTGTTTATATAAAATCAAATGCTAAATGGTGTGATAAAATTTACTTGTAACCATAATTGAAAGAGGGAAACATAATGCTTAATAGGAAAAATAGGTTTAATCACAGATAGGGGATGAAATGGGTGATAATGTGTCAATGAGAAGACCTGAATTCTAAGTTCATCCTCTCTATAAGTTATGTGACCTTGAGCAACTTACTTAACCTTCTTAGGCCACTGATGAAGATAACACTTGCTCTGTATACTTTGCATAATGTTGTGGGAAAAAATTATAATAAAAGTAATATAAAAAGCTTATTTTCGGGGTGCCTGTGTGGCTCAGTCCTTTAAGCGTCTGACTTCAGCTCAGGTCACGATCTCGCGGTCTGTGAGTTCGAGCCCCGCGTCAGGCTCTGGGCTGATGGCTCGAGCCTGGAGCCTGCTTCCGATTCTGTGTCTCTTTCTCTCTGCCCCTCCCCCGTTCATGCTCTGTCTCTCTCTGTCTCAAAAATAAAATAAACGTTAAAAAACTTTTTTTTTTAAAAAAGCTTATTTTCAAATACAATATAATATCAAGGTAAATGGTAGTATTTTTATGCTTTATACTAGGTTGACACTCAGAATTTGCTTATAATTAATTATAACTACCTCTTTTACTGAATTTCAGAAAAATCTGTGGGTTATATTTTGTCACATTAAAACATTACTCCTATATAGAAAAAGATTTTGAATGCATATTTGTCTTGTTTTATAAGGAGGTATTTATGATTTCTCTCTATCGATGTTATAAATTTAGAAATTTAGGTATACATTTAATCATAAAAAGAATTCTGAAATACTTTTTAAAAATAATTATTAAGTTTATATGTGATGTTGAAAAAGTATTTAAAATAGAAATTTGAATTAGTACGAATTATCTTAACTTTGACTAGCTCTTAGTCTTGTGATTTTTTTTTTATTATGAAATTTATTGTCAAATTGGTTTCCATACAACACCCAGTGCTCATCCCAACAGGTGCCCTCCTCAATGCCCATCAACCACTTTCTCTTCTCTCCCACCCCCATCAACCCTCAGTTTATTTTCAGTTTTTAAGAGTCTCTTATGGTTTGGCTCCCTCCCTCTCTAACTTTTTTTTTTCCTTCCCCTCCCCCATGGTCTTCTGTTAAGTTTCTCAGGATCCACATAGTCTTGTGATATTTTTACTGAACTTGTATTATTCTGGTGTTTTTAAAGCAGGAGAGATGTGGGAATTTCAGACTTTATACAAGCAACTGAATGCTCAATTAAACTGTCCACTCTTCCTTTCTTGCTTCACTTTATGTTGAGGCATAAAGAAAAAAACAAAAGGCAAAAAACAGTGCTACATTGTTATGGCCCCAAACTTGAAAAACCTATGACTGACTCTCAAGGAGGATAAAGAAGAGACAAGAAAGTGCTAAGTACAGGATTTTTGGAGAGGATTTCTTTGGAGATAATCCTATCTTCCTATTAAGTTGTAAAGAGAAAAAAATCTGCCCTTCACCTTGAGCCTAATGAGAAAGATTTCATTCAGATTTCTTTGAGAGCTTGATGTGTGTTGTTGGTAATTGAGAGGTGGGCTTAGTGGACTGGTGCTATAGGCAAGACCAAGAAAGGGACTACTGTCAATGAAATAAATTCTGTGTGTGTGTGTCTGTGTGTTTGTGTGTGTGTAAAGAACTTATTCTTATTCTTGTTTTTCTTGAGTTAATGTGCTGTAATATTGTTGCATGATGCCTTCTCAGGAAGCAGACTCTGGAACAGAGATTAGCTAGCTTGTGAAAAGTATTTCAGTGACTACAGTGAGAGTCAACACCTGTGGAAGGGAGAACTAAGTGAGAAGTTGAGCTGCAAAGCTGAATGAGTTTACCTGAGTTAGTACAGTTTATCTGAGTAAACTTTAGAGTTTACCTAAGTTAGTACAAGTGGACAGGTCCTTTATATCCATATGTTATTCAGCCTGTGGACACTGGCTGCCCAGGGAGGGAAATGTGACCACAGGTGAAAGATCCCCAGAGTGATGATAGCTGCAAGTAACCTTCCCACTACATCGGGGATTAAGTCCTTCTTTTCTGAAGGGGTATCTGGGCAGTGCATCACAGCACCCTTTACAAATCCCACATTCCATATGAGGAACCCACAGAGTGAATGTCAGCCTGGATGCTGCTGCCTTCCAATATGAAGAGATGCTGGCAGTAAGTGTAATGGAATGTATCATTGGGGCATAAGCCAAGGTTGTATTTGAAGTAACAAGCTGAAGGAAGAGCACTGCTACTGCCAAGAAAATTGTATCAAGAGGACTAAGAGGGGATTTTCTTGAGTAGCACTGCCCATTAGAAAGACAATGTGAACCACATATGTAATTTTAAACTTTCTAGTAGCCATATTTTAAGAAATGGGTAAGAAAGTGAAATTTAAAAAAAGAAATAAGTGAAATTAATTTTAATAACATTTAAATTTTTAACTTTTTCTGGGGCACCTGGGTGGCTTGGTTGGTTTATCATCCAACTCTTGATTTTGGCTCAGGTAATGATCTCAGTGGTAAGATCAAGCCCCTCATAGGGCTCTATGCTGGGCATGGAGCCTGCTTAAGATTCTCTCTCTCCCTATGGCCCTCCCCCACTCCTGCAACTGCATACACATGTGCTCTCTCTTTCTCTCTCTCCCTGTAAATAAATAAATAAATAAATAAATAAATTACTATTTTTTCTAATTTAAATATAATTTGAGATATTTAATGCATTTTTGTCAACATCATAGTCAAAATGATAGACTCAATGAGATTCTTCTTTCTTTCTTTATTTTATAATTTTCTTTAGTAGGCTTCACACCCAATGTGGGGCTTGAACTCACAACCCAGAGATCAAGAGTTACATGCTTTACCAACTCAGCCAGCCAGGCGCCCTAATGAGATTCTTTGCATTCTTTCTTCATATTAAACCTTAGAAATCAGCATGTATTTTACTCTATAGAAACCGCATTTCAAGTGCTCAGTACCTTCAAATTGGACCAATGCCATATTGGACAGTTCAATTCTAGAGAAACTACTGAAATGCCCCTTGAAACAAAAGTCAGTTTTAACTTCCCGCCATACCTAGAGATTGCCAATCCATTATATGATAGTGACAATCAAATAAGAACTTTTTATACCTCCTATCTGTCCTCATTCCTACCCCTGAAAGTCTCAAAAATATTAATGCCCCAACTTGACAGCACCAAAATACATAAAATAATAACAAACATAAAGGAACTCACTGATACTAATACAATAATACAAGGCGACTGTAACACCTCACTTACATCAATCGACAGATCATATAAACAAAAGATCAACAAGGAAACAATGGCTTTGAATGACACACTGGACCAAGTGGATTTAAGAGATACATTCAGAACATTTCAAAAGCAGCAGAATACACATTCTTTTCAAGTGCACGTGGAACATTCCCCAGAATAGATCACATGCTAGGTCACAAATCAGGCTTCAACAAGTACAAAAAGATTGAGAGCATGCCTTGCATATTTTCCTATGACAACACGATGAAATTTGAAGTCAATCACAAGAAAAAAAATTGAAAGACCATAAATACACGGAAGATAAAGAACATTCTACTAAAGAATGAATGGGTCAACCAAGAAATTAAACAAGAAATAAAAAACATGGAAACAAGTGAAAATGAAAACACAATGGTCTGAAACCTTTGGATTCAGCAAAAGTGGTCATAAGAGGGAAGCGTATAGCTTTCCAGGCCTACCTCAAGAAGCAAGAAAAGTCTCAAATACACAACCTAACTTTATACCTAAAGGAGCTAGAAAAAGAACAATAGATGAAGCCTAAAGCCAGGAGAAGAAGGGAAATAATAAAGATTAGAGCAGATATAAATGATGTGGAAACAACAAGCAAAAACAGTAGAACAGATCAATGAAACCAGGAGATGATTCTCTGAAAGAATTAATAATATTGATAAACCCCTAGCCAGACTTATCAAAAAGAGAAATGACCTAAATTAATAAAATCATCAAAGAAAGAGGAGAGATCACAGCCAACACCACAGAGATGCAATTATAAGAGAATATTAGAAAAATTATATGCCAACAAATTGGGCAATTTGGAAGAAATGGATAAATTTCTAGAAACATATAAACTACCAAAAATTAAAGAGGAAAAGATAGAAAACTTGAACAGACTAATAACCAGCAAAGAAATTGAATCAGTAATCAAAGTCTCACAGCAAACAAAAGGCCAGGGCCAAATGGCTTCCCAGGGGAATTCTACCAGACATCTCTAACCAGGAAGAGTTAATACCTATTCTTCTTCTCAAACTGTTCCAAAAAATAAAAATGGGAGGAAAACTTCTAAACTCATTCTATGAGGCCAGCATTACCTTGATTCCAAAACCAAAGACTCCATTATAAAAAAAACTACAGGCTAATATTCCTTATGAAAGTGGATGCAAAAATTCTCAACAAAATATTAGCAAATCAAATACAAGAGTACATTTTATATATATTCAATTAAGAATGTATAAAAATTATAGTTAAAATTATGCTTGATATATAAATGTATATTAAATATCCATATATATATTCGATATTCATCTCATCCACTTCTATATATAAATCTCTATATATAAATCTCTATATAGTAAAAGCTTGGATTGCAAGTAACTTGTCCTGTGAGTGTTCTGAAAGACAAGCAAACATTTCTAATAAATTTTAACTTGATAAACGAGTGATATTCTGCAATATGAGTAGTACGTGATGCCAAATATATAGGATCACAATTGAGCCAATGGTTCTTGAAATTCATGTTGATATAGAAATGCTTTGATTATAAGCATGTTTCCGGAACGAATTATACTTGCAAACCAAAATTTTACTGTATATACAATTTTTTGAAAATATAATATCGTGTAAATAATACATGTGTTCTTATTTCAACACAGAGACCAAACACTGACACCATGAAACCAATCCCTTATTATTCTCTCTAGTCCAGTCTATTATAGAAGTGACTTAATCAGATTCCCCACATCTGTTTTACCTCCTTCAAATTTATTTTTTAAACTAAAGAAAGAAAATGTTTTAAAGTAAGAAACATAGGTTCTTAGCTTAAAACCATGTGATTGTCTCCCCAGTTTTCCTTAAATTCAAAAATTCTTACATTGACCATCAGAACCCTAAATATTCTCATTGCCATCTGCATCTCCAGTTTTACCATGAATCAAATTATCCTTTTTTCCATATATTCCAACCATGATAATTTTCTTTCAGTTCCTAAAATGCACTCCACTCTCTTGCACAATAAGCTCTTCACATGTGCTGTTCCCCCATACAGTTAAATATACTGGTCAATTTCTTTGCTTTCTTTTGATCCCCAACAGTGTTTTCTTTCCCTGAAGATGTAATTTCTGAACCCATAGAACAAGTTAGACTCAGGAGTCAAGTGTGTTTATAGCATTTTATGCTTTAGTTATTTATTTACCAACTTGACATCTAGATTATAAGCTTCCTTAGGACAGAGACCAAAATGTCTTGATAAGATACAGAACTCATGAACTTATAATGTGTAATTTACTCATTAAATTAATGAAGGGTAGATTTTATATTGGTTTTATTTTTGTTTCTCCCATCATATCAGTTGTAAATGCTATTATGTGATTTTGTGCTAATAAATATACATATGTATTAATTTAATGTATTATTTCATATATGCATTAATTCATAACACATTCATTGAACAGTACGTTAAGATAATCGCCATGATCAAGTGGGATCAAGTGCAACCTTGGTGGCTGCAATGGTGGTTTAATATTCACAAATCAATCAATGTGATACGTCACATTAATAAAAGACTGGGTAAGAACTCTATGATCCTTTCAATAGATGCAGGAAAAGCATCTGACAAAGTATAGCTTCCATTCTTGATAAAAACCTTCAACAAAGTAAGGATAGAAAGAACACACCTCTAAATCATAAAGACTATATGAAAGACCCACAACTAATATCATTTTCAATGGATGAATACTGAGAGCTTTTCTTCTATGGTCAGGAAGAAGATAGGGTTGTCCACTCTCACCACTGTTATTTAACATAGTACTAGAAGTTCCACCCTCAGCAATCAACAGCAAAAAGAAAAAAAGAAAGCATCCAAATCTGCAAGGAAGAATTTAAATTTTCACTATTTGCAGATAACATGATGGTCTATGCAGAAAATGCAAAAGATTGATATGCAAGTTCAGTAAAATTGTAGGATACAAAATCAACATACAGAAATCTGTTGCATTTGTATGCACCAATAATGAAGCACCAGAAAAAGAAATCAAGGAATCCATCTCATTTATAATTGCACCAAAAACCATTAGATACTTAGGAATAAACCTAACCAAAGAGGTAAAATATCTGTATCCTGAAAACTGTAAAACACTTATGAAAGAAATTGAAGACAACATAAAGAAATGGAAATGCAATCCATTACTTTGAATGGATTGGAAGAAAAAAATATTGTTGAAATGTCTATACTACCCAAAGCACTCTACACATTTGATGTAATCCTTATCAAAATACCACCAGTGTTTTTCACAGAGCTAGAACAATCTTAAAATCTGTATGGACCACAAAAGACCCCAAATGGCCAAAGCAATCTTGGAAAACAAAAGCAAAGTTGGAGGCATCACAATTCCAGACTTCAAGGTATGTTACAAAACTGTAGTGATCAAGACAGTGTGGCATAAAAACAGACAAATAGAACAATGGAGCAGAATAGAAAACCCAGAAATGGACCTTCAACTATGTGGTCAATTTACCTTTGACAAAGCAGGAAAGAATATCCAATGGAAAAAAGGACAGTCTTTTCAACAAGTAGTGCTGGGAAAACTGGAGAGCAACATGCAAAAGAATGAAACTGGACCACTTTCTTACACCATACACAAAAATAAATTAAAAATGGATAAAAACCTAAATGTGAGACAGGAAACTATTAAAATCCTAGAAGACAACATGGGCAGTGACCTCTTTGACATTGGCCTTAGCAACTTCTTACTAGACATGTCTCCAGAGGTAAGGGAAACAAAACCAAAAATTAACCATTGGGACCTCATCAAGATAAAAAGCTTCTGCATGATGAAGGAAACAATCAATAAAACTAAAAGGCAACCTTCAGAATGGGAGAAAATATTTGCAAATGACATATCTGATAAAATATTAGTATCCAAAATATATAAAGAACTTATCAAACTCAATACCCAAAAAAACAAATAACCCAGTGAAGAAATGGGCAGAAGACTTGAATAGACATTTTTCCAAAGAACACATACAGATGGCTAACAGACCCATGGAAAGATGCTCAACATCACTCATCATCAGGGAAAGACAAACCAAAGCTACCATGAGATATCACCTAACACTTGTCAGAGTGGGTAAAATTAATGACATAGAAAACAACAAATGTTGGTGAGGGTGTGGAGAAAGGGGAACCCTTTAGCACTGTTGGTGAGAATGCAAACTCTGGAAAACAGTATGGAGGTTCCTCAAAAAATTAAAAATAGAACTACCTTACGATCCAGCAATTTCACTGCTAGGTATTTACCCAAAGGATACAAAACTACTGATTTGAAGGGATACATGCACCTGATGTTTATAGCAGCATTATCAACAATAGCCAAACTATGGAAAGAGCCCAAATGTTCATTGACTGATGAATGGATAAAGAAGAAGTGGTATATATACACAATGAGAATATTACTCAGCCCCCCCCCAAAAAAAAAGAGTGAAATCTTGCCAATTGGAACAATGTGGATGGAGCTAGAAAGTATTATGCTAAGTGAAATAATACAGTCAGAGAAAGACAAATACCATATTATTTCACTTATATGTGGAATTTAAGAAACACAACAAATGAACATAGGAGAAAAAAAGAGAATCAAACCTTGAAACAGTTTCTTAACTGTAGAAAACAAACTCATGGTTGCTGGACGGGAGTGAGCAGAGAGAGGGGTTAAATGGTTGATGGCACTTGTTTTGAAGAGCACTAGGTGTTATATAAAAATGATGAATCACTAAATTCTACATCTGAAACTAATATTACACTGTATGTTAACTAACTGGAATTTAAATAAAAATGTGAAACTAAAAAAAATACATATTAGCTACTAAGTTAAAAAAAAAAAAAAAGAAGAAACTTACTATCTTCTTCCTCAAAGGTTATCAGGCCTCGCTGTTTAAACAGAGATGGAATCATATTTCCTTAAATGAAGATAATAGTGGTGAATATGTTTGAAGGAAATGGAATGTTTAGAACATTGTGAATTGAAACCAGAAACACATCTTAAAATTGTCACTGTTTCAACAGTTTTGAGATATAATTGACATCCAATCAACTGCACATTCATGTGAAGTTTACAATTTATTAAGTTTTAATGTAAGCACACACCCATGAACTGTCAGTACACTCAAGATAATAAAAATATCCATCACTCCCTACAGTTTTCTCATGTTTCTTTGTTGTCTCTTCTTTCTACCACTCCCTCCTTTATTGGTCCCAGGCAACCACTGTTCCTCTTTTTGTCATTTTAAATTAGTTTGCATTTTCTAGAGTTTTATATAAATGGAATCACACACTGTTTTAGTCTAGTCCATTTCACTCAATATGATTATCTTGAGACTTGTCCATGTTGTTGCATTTTATCAACAGTTTATTCCTTTTAATTGCTAAGTAGTATTCCATTATGTGTGCACATGAGTGGGGAAGGGGCAGAGAGAGGGCTGAGAGAGAGAGAAATAGAGAGAGAATCCCAAGCAGGCTCTGTGCTGTCAGTGTGGAGCTTGATGTGGGGCTTGATCCCAGGGACTGTGAGATCAGGACATGAACTGAAATCAAGAGTCAGACACTTAACCAACTGAGCCACCCAGGCACCCCTGCATTGACTTATTTTTAACTTTTTCTTAGAAAAATATCTAAGAATGGAATGGCTCAATCATATGGAAAGTGCATGTTTAACTTCTTAGGAACTTTCCAAACTGTTTTCCAAAGTATTGTTCCCACCTGTACTGTGTGAGAATTCTAGCTGTTCTGTCTTTTCATAACGCTTAGTATAATCAGTCTTCTAAGTTTTATCTATTCTATTATGTATATAGAGTATCTCATTGTTTTAATTTTCATTTTCCTAGTGACAAATGTTGTTGAGCCTGTTTTCATGAATCTAGCCTCTATCCATGTATCTTGTTTGTCATAGTGTTTTTTCATGACTTTATATGCCATCTATATACCTTCCATGGTAAATTGTCTGTTCAGTCTTCTGCCTATTTCTTTTTGAATTGAGTTGCTTGTTTTCCTATTGAATTTTCCAAGTTCTTTGTGTATTCTACATACAAATCTTTTTTTCTGATATATGATTTACAAAATATTGTCTCTGTCTGCAGCTGGTCTTTTCATTCTTTAACGAAGTCTTTTGAAGAGCAGAAGTTTTTAATTGTGATAAAGTTCAAATTATCATTTTGATATTTCACTGATCCTTGGTTTTGGTATTATATCTAAGAAATCTTTGCCTAACTCAAGGTCACAACAATTTTTGTCTTTTGTTTTCCCTAAAAGTTCTACAGTTTTAGTATTTACATTAACTTATGATCCACTTTCAGGGTCACCTGGGTGGCTCAGTCGGGTAAGCATCCAACTTCGGCTCAGGTCATGATCTCGCATTTCATGAGTTCAAGCCCTGCATAGGGCTCTGTACTCACAGCTCAGAGCCTGGAGCCTGCTTCGGATTCCGTGTCTTCCCCTTTCTCTGCCCCTTCCCTGCTTGTGCTCTCTCTCTGTCTCTCAAAAAAAAAATGAATAAATGTTGAAAAAAAAATTTTTTTTAATAAAAAAAAACTTATGATCCACTTTGAGTTAATCTTTGAGTTAATCTTTGTCAGTATGAATTGAAATTTATTTTTTATCACTTCATTTGTTCTTGTCTTTCAAATATTACTGTCCTTCATTGCCTGATGCCTCGTGTCTTTACAACCATTGTTTTATATATTTTTCCCAGTCATTTGTTTCAAGTGGGAAGGTAAACTTAGTTTCTGTTAACTCCATCTTGGCCAGAAGCAACTGTCATGAAGTTCATTTTTAATTAATGAAAGTTATTTTTTTAAAAAAAGGGCTGCATTTTGTTAGAGTACTTTCTTTTATTTAAGAGTGAGTGAGCTGAAAAACTTTAAAAAGCTGCATGAGTTTTTATTCAAAGATAGGAGAAGAAACACCCCACTAAAGAAATTTAACGAGAGTGGAAGACAAACATGAATATCTGCCCTGAATCCTGTTTTACATGTAGGAACAACATAATCTTTAAATCTAGATCACTTATTGTTTACATACTTTTAAAAGCAGTTGATATTTGAGGCACTCATTAATTAGTGTTTGAAAATGAGGAGATGTTTCCCATGATTCTCATAAGTAATGGAAATCCTAAAAAATGGCCTTTAAAATCCCTCTTTGTATACCTGGGAAGTCGCAAGAATTCTTCCAACTACTCATGTCAACACTGGAGAAGCTAGAAACATGTTCTAAATATATTTCAACACAATCAAAATTGACATTTACTTCTTTGAAAATACATAATGTTAAAGAAAATCCAAATTTTGATTTCAAATGGCATTTCCAAATTTTAATTTGTTATAAGACTTCCTATTTGTACTAAATTTCTCCTATTTCTCAAGCCATTTCCTTTCTTTTGTTGGTTTCCCACTTAGTTAATTTCTCCCATATTCTAATCACAGATTTACATCTATTTTTCAAATAGATCACTAAAGATCACTTTGAAAGAAATCCAGCTTATCTCTGTCATTCATAAGATTAACCTACTATTCATTCAACTCATCAATAAATGATGAGAAAAGTGAGAGACTAGATCCACTTGGTTCATATGCCCAAGATGAATTTGATGAGTGTTATGTCAGTGTTGGGCACTGATATCAAGGGATGGTCCACATTCTTGTACTTAAAATTGATTCTCTCTCCTTTTTTTTCCCCTCATTTTACAGTCTCTGAAAAATTTTCAGGTGAACTGGAGGTCTTTCTGACTGACCTACATATAAAACTGGAAGGAAGTTCTGAGTTGAAATTTAGCATGCAAAGTTTTGTGCAAACCTATATTATTCATGTGAATGAGAAGTGACATACAGGATACTTTGTAAAAACAATGAAAAAGAGAAGTTTTAAAGTTTGAAAATATTTCAATAGGAAAACAGTAATGAGTAGGAAGATTAAAACTCCCAAAGGCAATGAGTTATAATTTTGTCAAACATAAAGTAATATTTTGATGTTTTGTGAGAGTTTTTATAAAGTTAGATGAAGACATTAATACTGTTTTTAGAATACCTTTTTAGAAAAAAGAAATCCTGTTGTGCTTTTGTAACTGAACCAATGTGAGTTCACTCCTTGGTGAGTCACAGATACACCAGGTAGGGTTGTCACACAAAGTAAATTTTATTTGAGGCAAATAAGGAGATCACTGGGAATAATTTCCAAAGCCTTGACTTCCTGAGAAAGGGTGAATGAGTACCTTTTGTTTAGGGTTAGGATGAATATTTAAATAGGGAAGCCTTGTCATCCTTTGTAGAGGTGGGCATGAGGTCATGCATGCACCTTAAGGAAACATGCCTATACATACATCGTATGTTATATAAATGGGGCTGGTGCCTCTCCTTGGGTAGAGATTTTATTATTATAATGAGGAAGAGGGAATTGTTGGTCATTCCAGATGTCACTCCATGGTCTGTGCAGGTGCCAGTCTGGGGTTAAGCTCAAACTGGTCTGGGTGGTCTGGGATGGCTGGAGGTCCTGTCAGGACAGTTTCAGGTTTCATTTGCCTGTGTTAAGAAGTAAGCCAGAAAGAAGAATTTATGAAAAAATATAGGACAGAGGTTGTGCAGTACATGCAGGTGGGCAATAAAGTTCAGGTCTTGAGGTCTAGCTGGTGACACTTTTATTAGAGTTGTATATCCCTAAATCATCATTGAATTTGTTGCAATTTGTTCTGAATTGTGATTTCTATAATAGGGTGCCTGTATAATACTAAAAATAGGGATTTATTATTTTTAAATGCGTTCTTTCCCAAATGTGCTAGACCAACATAGAAAATCTATTAATCTATGTGTCTCCAGAATACTATTTAGAATTTTTTTACCCAGAGAAACCCAAGAGTGTATAATGTTTAAAGTGTATAAATAATATCTGTAGCATTAAAGTATTTTAATCATAAACATAATGTTCATTTTAAGGTGATCTCTGAAATGTATATCATAAAACTCAAAACACCATAGAAGAAAATTAGAAACCATTCATTTAACCATTATCTTCAATTAATGGAAAGGAAATGGTAAAATTTAAAGTGATTAATTCCTTCACTTGACTGTCCATACTTTAATATTGATATACCTTATGAAGATCCAAATAAGTAAATTAAATTGTAAGTCAGAATATCAATCTTTAATTCTTTCTGAGATTCATTTTGTCACTTTATTCATTCCAAAAATATGTGAAGTAAAACTGAGGTTTTTTTTTAAAGACATTTTAGTAAAAATGAGTGTTTATCTTTTATTTATTCCAGAATATTTTCCCAATTTTATCAGTGTTCCAACAATAACAAACATATTGGTAGATCAATTTTATTTAAAAGAGTAAGTGATCTCATGAGTCTAGGAACCCTACCACATACTAGAGGAACCCCACCATAGCATGCTAGAGAACATAATATATTTGGCTTTGACTCACTCAAGAAGTGAAACAAATACCAACAGTAATGTTTTGTAAGGTGATTATATCAAATAAGGCTACTCGAGGAAACTCAGCCCCCAGTAGGTCTTCAACATGGTTTTGAGGCTCCCTGTCTCTTAAAGTTTTCAGAATTAAGGTAACATAACAATTGTAGGGGGAAAAATGACCAGTAGCTTACATAAATCATAATCAAGTTTATTCCCTTGTGTGTAACTACTTGATGTTGCAGTAGAGAATTCTTGAAACTAATGGCAGCCTTTGATTTTCTTTTCCAAATACTTAATAGTTCTGCTCCTTCTCTTAACATACTCTACCTTTACCTTAGGCCATGATCTAAAACCTCTCTGGTGCCTGTAGACCACCAGCATTAGTATCAACATGGAGCTTGTTAAAAATGTAGAATGTGGGGCACCTGGCTGGCGTAGTCATCAGTGCATGCTACTCTTGATTTTGGGGTTGTAAGTTCAAGCCATACCTTGGACAGAGAGCATACTTAAAAAAAATGCAAAATCTGGGGCCCTACTTCAAACTTCCTAAATCAAAAATCTACATTTTAACAAAATCACCAAATGATTCCTATGCAGGCATTTTGTCCAGTGAATTTCTTCTGTTTTTGGAATATAGTTTTATCCTTTTAAGTACACTGGCCACAAGTAGAAGCAGGGAAAGAAATGTCACACCTTACATGTCACTAGGAGTTTGTTTCCCAGATACTAAGGATAAGGTCTTTCAGGTGAGTTCTTCTCACACTTTAATGTGCATAGGAATCATTTGGTGTTTCATAAAACAAAGATGTGATTGAGGAGTGGTAGAGGTGGTTTTTTTCTTAGAGTATGCATGGGAAGGGTAGTCTTTTTCAGTTTCTCTGAACACAAATGATTGGGAGTGTGTCTTAACCTTTTCTGGTTTCCAAGCATAGGTCTCAGGCAAAGGTCAACATTGTCACCACAACTTTCCTTTCTTTGAAGGACTTACAAGAGTAAGATTTAACCTTCTTATTTTTTTTTCCAACTCTGGCAAAATGTGTGTTACTGGTGTGTACATTTCAGCTAAAGCAATAGTAAGAAGACAAATCAGAATACACAAATCCAGGTAAAGTTGAGAATGAATCAAAATATCTACCATAACCATGATACTTTATAATTTGGTATATAAAAAGCTTGTTCAACCAAAAGAAGTCTTTAATTTTTAGACTATTAGGCAGTTTTTTTTTATTTTTTTATTTTTTAATATATGAAATTTACTGTCAAATTGGTTTCCATACAACACCCAGTGCTCATCCCAAAAGGTGCCCTCCTCAATATCCATCACCCACCCTGCCCTCCCTCCCACCCCCCATCAACCCTCAGTTTGTTCTCAGTTTTTAACAGTCTCTTATGCTTTGGCTCTCTCCCACTCTAACCTCTTTTTTTTTTTTTTTCCTTCCCCTCCCCCATGGATTTCTGTTACGTTTCTCAGGATCCACATAAGAGTGAAACCATATGGTATCTGTCTTTCTCTGTATGGCTTATTTCACTTAGCATCACACTCTCCAGTTCCATCCATGTTGCTACAAAAGGCCATATTTCATTTTTTCTCATTGCCACGTAGTATTCCATTGTGTATATAAACCACAATTTCTTTATCCATTCATCAGTTGATGGACATTTAGGCTCTTTCCATAATTTGGCTATTGTTGAGAGTGCTGCTATAAACATTGGAGTACAAGTGCCCCTATGCATCAGTACTCCTGTATCCCTTGGATAAATTCCTAGCAGTGCTATTGCTGGGTCATAGGGTAGGTCTATTTTTAATTTTCTGAGGAACCTCCACACCGCTTTCCAGAGCGGCTGCACCAATTTGCATTCCCACCAACAGTGCAAGAGGGTTCCTGTTTCTCCACATCCTCTCCAGCATCTATAGTCCCCTGATTTCTTCATTTTGGCCACTCTGACTGGCGTGAGGTGGTATCTGAGTGTGGTTTTGATTTGTATTTCCCTGATAAGGAGCGACGTTGAACATCTTTTCATGTGCCTGTTGGCCATCCGGATGTCTTCTTTAGAGAAGTGTCTATTCATGTTTTCTGCCCATTTCTTCACTGGGTTATTTGTTTTTCGGGTGTGGAGTTTGATGAGCTCTTTATAGATTTTGGATACTAGCCCTTTGTCCGATGTGTCATTTGCAAATATCTTTTCCCATTCCGTTGGTTGCCTTTTAGTTTTGTTGGTTGTTTCCTTTGCTGTGCAGAAGCTTTTTATCTTCATAAGGTCCCAGTAATTCACTTTTGCTTTTAATTCCCTTGCCTTTGGGGATGTGCCGAGTAAGAGATTGCTACGGCTGAGGTCAGAGAGGTCTTTTCCTGCTTTCTCCTCTAAGGTTTTGATGGTTTCCTGTCTCACATTCAGGTCCTTTATCCATTTTGAGTTTATTTTTGTGAATGGTGTGAGAAAGTGGTCAGGTTTCAACCTTCTGCATGTTGCTGTCCAGTTCTCCCAGCACCATTTGTTAAAGACACTGTCTTTTTTCCATTGGATGTTCTTTCCTGCTTTGTCAAAGATGAGTTGGCCATACGTTTGTGGGTCTAGTTCTGGGGTTTCTATTCTATTCCATTGGTCTATGTGTCTGTTTTT
>NC_064810.1:98009642-98086445 GCF_023721935.1 Panthera uncia | reverse complement strand
AAAAAAAAAAGAGGTTAGAGTGGGAGAGAGCCAAAGCATAAGAGACTGTTAAAAACTGAGAACAAATTGAGGGTTGATGGGGGGTGGGAGGGAGGGCAGGGTGGGTGATGGGTATTGAGGAGGGCACCTTTTGGGATGAGCACTGGGTGTTGTATGGAAACCAATTTTACAGTAAATTTCATATATTAAAAAATAAAAAATAAAAAAATAAAAAAATAATAAAAATAAAAATAAAAAAATAAAAAAAAAAAGCTATAACCACAAATCGAGCAGAAAGTTAAGACTCAAACATATTCTTAACAACTTCATAACAATATGTGGAAATAAATATCCAAATTCCTATAAAAAAAAAAAAAAAAAAGAGTCGGACCCTTACCCGAGTAAGCCACCCAGACACCCCTCGCAA
This sequence comes from Panthera uncia, assembly GCF_023721935.1. Classification (NCBI taxonomy): domain Eukaryota; kingdom Metazoa; phylum Chordata; class Mammalia; order Carnivora; family Felidae; genus Panthera; species Panthera uncia. The sequence continues at coordinate 98,086,039 of NC_064810.1, read as the reverse complement.
TTTTTAGAAGTCTAATCACTATTCTTTATTTTTTCAAGTTCAGCAAACATTAGTTCCCATTACATGTATGCACACATATACACACATGAAATATTTGAAATACAGAGGACTTCTTGCCTGAAAAAGTTCACAATCTACTCTTAATTTTTTGCTGAGTATTAATCACCTATAGCTTCATAAAAAGTTAATTTGATGCCACTATTTCTAACAATTGTGGAACAATAATTTCTGTAAACATATATCTTTTTAAAATTTTTTATGTTTATTTATCTATTTTTGAGAGACAGAGAGAGACAAAGACAGAGACAGAGACAGAGCAAGAACAGGGGAGGGCCAGAATGAGACACAGAATCCGAAGAAGGCTCCAGTCTCTGAGCTGTCAGCACAGAGCCCAATGTGGGGCTCGAACTCACAAAGCATGACATTATGACCTGAGCCAAAGTTAGACACTTAATTGACTAAGCCACCAAGTATAAAGGAAGAAGAAGTCTATTTTCAACATGTGATATTTCAACAATTTATTTTCCCTCATTCCTCAAGAAGCTCCTGGACATCTGTCCTACTGAAACAGTAGATGAAGCCAAAAAAGGGGAAGCCATAAATATGATACAGGGATAAAAATTTTATTTGAAAATATTCTATGTCATTTAACTTTGTAAATTAACTACCCTCAACATTTTATGCATATTAAATTACTTATATTTTATAACAGTCCTAAGAAGTAGGATTTAAACCCAGTTAGAATTGACTTCAAAATCGGTGTTTGTAAACCATACAGTATGCAACCTCTCTCTATGTAGTACTAGGTGAAAATTCTCAGAATTATGGTGATGGGATCTTTGAGGCCAGAGCTGTGCAAAAGATTTTGAAAGCTGTATACCTGTCTAGGTCTTTTGGGCGTTAGAGGAGAAACTGATAGAATATATGGTGTCTGATCTTATGGATAATTGAATTCACTATTTTACTTCAATTAAAGAAAGATATAAAAAGAAGTAATTAAATTGAGGGACTCTTACATGATGTGTGAAGGCAAATTATAAAGGATCAATGAAAATTAAAAACATGAAAAAAGTAGTAATTACAAACTCCATGAAAAACAAAGAGACTTTGGAAAGAAAAACAAAATGCAATTAGAGTACACTGACTGGCTGAAGAGTAACAATATTTAACAACTCATAATAATGACAGGAGAAATGCTAACTTAACATTAATGTGGCATAATTTAATTGGGATGATAGAATAAGTGAATATGCAAACTAAATCATTATTTACACTAATGGGAAAACAATTGTCTATTCATTGATAAATTCAGAGTTGATAGAATTTGCGTGTAATTTCAAAATACAAAAGTAAATGCCAGGACAAATAATTAACAGAACTTCAAGTCCCCTAATTCAGAGGAGCAGAATTGGAAGGCAGTGACCAGTTTTTCTAAAGCTGAGTAGCTTTTAGCTTCTTTCTCCTATAATTTGAATTATTAAAATAAGAACAGAAATCATCTGCTAAAATATATATATATTTAATTTTTTTTTTCATTTATTTATTTTTGAGACAGAGAAAGCACAAGGGGGGAGGGGCAGAGAGAGAAGGAGACAGAATCCAAAGCAGGCTCCAGGCTCTGAGCTGTCAGCACAGAGCCCGACGCAGGGCTCGAACTCACAAACTGTGAGATCGTGACCTGAGCCGAAGTCAGACGCTTAACTGACTGAGCCACCCAGGCGCCCCCCACCAAAAAAATAACTTTTTTAAACATAAGAATAGAGGAGAAAGCAAGAGAGAGACATTGACAGACTTTGACATTTACAAACCAAAGTAGACAGAAAGGAAGAGAAAGAGTTGATTTTGAAGTTATTGGATAGCTTTTATTGTTAATTTGGGCTTCAAATTTAAAACATTATTATATCTAATTATTTCATTTTAACTTGGTGCTTAGATGTATTTAATCTATCTAGATGTGTCTCATCATCTTCTCTGCCAAATTTATTCTTCTGTGCTCCCACCTAAGTTAATTCCATCACTATCTTCCTCATGTGTTTAATGTCTCAGTTATGACATCCATAGTCTACCAACTCATCTTAGCCAGTGCCTTGGAGTCTTCTTCCGCACGTCTGTCCTTTTTTATCTTCACAGATCACAAGCTCCTGTCGATTCTATTTAGTAATTTATTTGTTCTCTCCTTTCTTTTCCCCTCATTCAATGCCTTGTTTCAAGTCTTTATTGGCTTATTGCAAGTCCCTCTAAACTGAAAACTATAAAGTTATCTCTTTTATTAACAGTACTATTATGAATAGTTTCAAACATATATGAAAGCAGAACAAAAAGTATAATAAATCCCCACAGCACCTAATCTAAAATGTTATTATTTTATCAGTAAGGTAATCTGTGAGTTTACTTACTTTTCATTTACTCTCTCTATCCCTCTACACCATTTATTGATAGTGGTTTACTTTCAGAGTACATAGATATTAGGTACTATAACTTCCTTATAACCATCATTTAATTTTAGTTATAGTTTATACTTAATATTTGCTACAAATTCTTATATGCAGGTTTATTCAGTCATTTTTCTTACCGGATGCTTGCTGTCACGGATGGGTTCATTAAGATCAGTATTCCCTGTTCATAACAGTTTGTAGCTTATTGATTTGAAAGTTGGTTTTGTTGTAAATAAAGTCTTTAGCTCACATTTCTTTCCTTGAGTTTCATAAATATATTATTCTATTGTTTTCTGGCATGTTAAGGTTGAAAAATCTGGAAGCAATCCTATTTTCTCTTAAGTCTCTTGGTATTTTTGCCTCTAAGGAAAAAAAAAGTGCCTGTTTTTGAGGTCTAGTGGCTGCACCAGTGTATGTCTTGTTTTCACTCTTTTGGGTCAATTTCCCCAGGTAAGCAGTCTGCCATTTTAATACATTGTTTCAAGTCTCCTTTTATTTCAGAAGAATGTTTCTTAAATTATAGTTTTTCGTATTTGTTACATGCCATTGCTCTGATTTTATTTGCCTCTCTTAATATCTTTTAAGTACTCTGTATCTATTCATTCTCTTGTTTTTGATTGCAACAATTTCCTCCTTTCATCTCCTACTTTTCTTAAGAGGTGGTATAAAACTTCTAATTTAGTTTCTATTTCTGAAATGGTTTCTTGTTTTTCTTCTAATTATTTCTTAAATTATATAAGATCTTTTGCAATTTTGTTTTCTCCAATCACATCATATGAGTTTTCTTTAATTCCAAAGTTTGGTTTCTATCATTTTATTAAGTTTCTGTAGTTTGTTTTGAAATACCAAGTCAGTTTTTTTTTTTTAATTTTTGAAGCACCTTATATGCTGTAAGTAAGTCACTCTTCTCCTATTTATACTTCAATAATAATATACTTGCATGGGCTTTACTACGGTCCTTTTCTATTGCTTGTGTACAAATGAAATTAGTTTTTCCTCCCATACTCTTAAGAAAAAGATACATCAAGATATCATTCCTTACTTTATGGTTCTGGAACTTCTGTTACTTTTATATATGTTAAAAAAAAATATAGCCATGCATTTTTGAAATCTGTGGCTCTTTTTCTTTCTCAAGTCTATCAGACCCTTCTCAATTTAGATCCTGTATCCTGCTGTTTCTCTGAATGTAGGATTATTCTGGAAAGGACACCTTGTTAGTAGGTTTCAAGAATCCATAAGGCCCAGCCTCTTCTACCACAGGCTTTAGACAGTGTCCTTCCATATGCCTTTGAATTGGAATGTGCACAACCCTTATCCAGTTTTGGCTACTGTGTGCTGATTAGCTGCGCAAGTTCTTAAGGAGTATCATCAATTTGTAGGTGATGTAAAGGCTCTCAAGCTCTCAGGTCTGTCCAGATTCACTTTGCCATCCCCCTGCTTCCATTCTCATAGCTGCTAACACCATGTGGCTCTTGTTTTATGTATGTATGTATGTATGTATGTATGTACGTATGTATGTATGTTTGGTTTTGTGTTATGTGATTATGTTTTATAAGAGCTTTATTGAGATACAATCCATTTATCATAAAATTCAGATTTTAAAATGTAAATTTCAGTAGTTTTTAATGAATTAATAGAGTTGTGCATCCACAATTATCTAATATTAGAAAATTTTCATCACCTCAGAAAGAAACCAATCAGCAGTCACTTCCCTTTACCTCTATTGCCAGGCCTTGGTAACCACAAACATATCTGATCCATAGATTTGCATATTCTGTACATTTCATAAAAAATGGAGTCATGAAACGTGGTATGTGTGTGTGTATATGTTTGTGTGTGTGTGTGTGTGTGTGTGTGTGTGTGTGTGTGTGTGTATCTGGCTTCTTTCACTTAGCATGATGTTTTCTTTTTTTTTCCAATATGTGACGTTTATTGTCAAATTGGCTTCCATACAACACCCAGTGCTCATCCCAATAGGTGCCCTCCTCAATACCCATCACCCACCCTCCCCTCCCTCCCACCCCCATCAACCCTCAGTTTGTTCTCAGTTTTTAAGAGTCTCTTATGCTTTGGCTCTCTCCCACTCTAACCTCTTTTTTTTTTTTCCTTCCCCTCCCTCATGGGTTTCTGTTAAGTTTCTCAGGATGCACGTAAGAGTGAAAACATATGGTATCTGTCTTTCCCTGTATGGCTTATTTCACTTAGCATCACACTCTCCAGTTCCATCCACGTTGCTACAAAGGGCCATATTTCGTTCTTTCTCATTGCCACATAGTACTCCATTGTGTATATAAACCACAATTTCTTTATCCATTCATCAGTTGATGGACATTTAGGCTCTTTCCATAATTTGGCTATTGTTGAGAGTGCTGCTATAAACATTGGGGTACAAGTGCCCCTATGCATCAGTACTCCTGTATCCCTTGGATAAATTCCTAGCAGTGCTATTGCTGGGTCATAGGGTAGGTCTATTTTTAATTTTCTGAGGAACCTCCACACTGCTTTCCAGAGTGGCTGCACCAATTTGCATTCCTACCAACAGTGCAAGAGGGTTCCCGTTTCTCCACATCCTCTCCAGCATCTATAGTCTCCTGATTTGTTCATTTTGGCCACTCTAACTGGCGTAAGGTGATATCTGAGTGTGGTTTTGATTTGTATTTCCCTGATAAGGAGCGACATTGAGCATCTTTTCATGTGCCTGTTGGGCATCTGGATGTCTTCTTTAAAGAAGTGTCTATTCATGTTTTCTGCCCATTTCGTCACTGGATTATTTGTTTTTCGGGTGTGGAGTTTGGTGAGCTCTTTATAGATTTTGGATACTAGCCCTTTGTCCGATATGTCATTTGCAAATATCTTTTCCCATTCCGTTGGTTGCCTTTTAGTTTTGTTGGTTGTTTCCTTTGCTGTGCAGAAGCTTTTTATCTTCATAAGGTCCCAGTAATTCACTTTTGCTTTTAATTCCCTTGCCTTTGGGGATGTGTCGAGTAAGAGATTGCTACGGCTGAGGTCAGAGAGTTCTTTTCCTGCTTTCTCCTCTAGGGTTTTGATGGTTTCCTGTCTCACATTCAGGTCCTTTATCCATTTTGAGTTTATTTTTGTGAATGGTGTGAGAAAGTGGTCTAGTTTCAACCTTCTGCATGTCGCTGTCCAGTTCTCCCAGCACCATTTGTTAAAGAGACTGTCTTTTTTCCATTGGATGTTCTTTCCTGCTTTGTCAAAGATGAGTTGGCCATACGTTTGTGGGTCTAGTTCTGGGTTTTCTATTCTATTCCATTGGTCTATGTGTCTGTTTTTGTAGCATGATGTTTTCAAGGCTCATCCATATTATATCATTTTTATATTGCTGAATAATATTCAATTGTGTGACTATACCACATTTTTTTAAATCCATTCATTAGATGATGAACATTTGGGTTGTTTTATCCAGGTCATATTCTTAGAGAATTATTACTTCTATATATTTATATTTTCTCTGCAGCAAATTCTTAATCACCCTATCAAGTTTTATCTTATGTAAAGGAAGGCTATTTTAAATCTGTAATGTAATTTAAATATGCAAACTCAGAGAAAAACTATTAGTATAAATGGAAGTAAAATTAAAAAGTGAAATTTAGATATATTTCAAAAGGTTGTAATTTAGAAACCATAGATGCTTATAAGACTCTAGTTTGAATGGGCTATATTGTGAAGTTGTGAGTGTTCCTTTAATAGAAATCTTCAAGCAGTTATTGGATGACAATCTAACAGAAATATCATAGAGAAGTTTCCTCCATTATTCTCTGGAAGCTAGACAAAATGATCCTCAAGATCACATCCAGGTCTCTGCTTCTATGACATTATGTATAGCAGAAATTATGAAAAAGTTTTAAATAGTCAATAACCTTTTAAACTGTCAGTTTTTATATAGAATTAAATTTTTTGATGGGGCTATCTAAGCACATAAAATATGAGCATGTCTATTATCTCACAGAGTAGTCATTACTAAAACAAAAATTGAGCTCTTTTGCAAAATCTCACATTAAAAATGATATGACTTTGGGGGCCCCTGGTGGCTTAGTCGGTTAAGCATCCGAATTTGGTTCAGGTCATGATCTCACAGCTCATCAGTTGGAGCCCCACATCAGGCTCTGTGCTGACGACTCAGAGCCTGGAGCCTGCCTCAGATTCTGTGTCTCTATTGCTCTTTGCCCCTCCCCATGCTCTCTCTCTTTTTCTCTCTCTCTCAAAAATAAACATTAATTTTTTTTAAAGGTGACATGACTTTGTAGTAAAATTAAGGATAGGCAAGGCCGCTCAAAATTGGAACATAAAAACAAATAATGACATTCCTTATAAATGTACTGCTGCAGTAAAAAATATATGAAATTCCTAATAAGTATGAATATTGCAGTACATTATAGGACTTATTTACAAAAGAAAGTAAAAGGTTAGCTCTGAAAGGAAGAACAAGGAAGGTTTGTGTTGGGGTGCTCTGTTATAAAAATTACAAGATGTATTAGTTTCCTGGGGATGCCATAACAGATTACCACAAACTGGGTGACTTAAAACAGCAAACATTATTCTCTCACAATTCTGGAGGCCATAAGTCTAAATCAAGGTGTCAGCAGGACAAGGCTCCTCCCAGAAAGCTCTAGAGGGAAATTCTGTTCCTTGCCTCTTTCAGCTTGGGGTTGCCTTACTCCAGTCTCTTCCTTTATTCTCACATGGCCTTGTCCTCTGCCCACTTCTGTCTCAAATCTCTCTATACTTTGCTCTTAGAAGGACATTTGTCATTGGATTTAGGACCCATCCAGGATGATAATCTTCTTCTCAAAATTCTTAGTTACATCTGAAAAGATCCTTTTTCTGATAAGGCAATATTCACAGGTTCCAAGAAGTAGTATATGGATGTATATTTTAGAGCTACCATTTTAGCCAGTACACATTATGACAGCGCATTATGTAATAATTGTTTTTCAAGTCAGAAGAGTTTTCCAACGTGATCTAAGAGGCTGATTGTGGGATCAGTAGGCAACACATTAAAAAACATATTCTTTCGTGGCTCACCGCATTCAGCAGTTACTTGGCAAAAAACACTGAAGTGCTAGGGAATACCATGTATGAATCAATGCAATTTCCACATTATATTGACACTTTTTCCCTGTTTAGCAATTGAATACAGACAATACACTTCACAGAAAATATACATTGTAGGAGAAAGACTCATTCAGAATAAGTCATAACTCAAATATAAATTAGCTGAAGACTTTGATTTTGTTCTAAAACTGTAAGTTCCTATCAGTTTTAGAAGTTTTAGAAAAGCAGAATTATGTTTTAGTTATTGAGAAAAACTGAAAGAATGGCATTTTTCAAATCATTGAACTGGAATTGAAAGTGAGTATATACAGCAGGGGAAAATGATATTTTATCATATACACTAAAAATTATGAGTATAAAATAAAATCTCATTACTAAAGAAAATATTTTTGGAACCATTTGAGAAGGGATATAAAAATAAATTTGTTGAGAATGGTTTATTATATATATATGTATATATATATATATATATGTATATATATACTATATAAATGTATACATATAATTAAATATATACAAACTTCATGGCTCCTTAATTTTCAAGATTCACAATGAGGTATTAAAATTTAAACTATTCTAGTTTTTTTGTTGTTTTTTGTTTTGCTCTTAGACGATTTTTGTCAATTTTAGAACACACTGAGTTAGTTGTAGTATTTCCATTAATACTTTTGTTGACTCAGCCTGAAACAGAATCAGATCTACTGTATGTCTTTGGGGACTAAGAAGGAAATCCTTTCATATTTTATTTCTGTCAGGTATTATTTTAAAGAGAATATAAAATACCTTACAGATTACAAATTATATTTAGAAGAGTCTCTGTAGGATTTGATTACCTTATTGAAACCCTGTACTGGTTTCAGTGAAATCATCTTGAAATACACAAATAGTTTTGAGAGTGTTTCTTATATTGGAGTAAAACTAAAGATATTTGGAGATATGACCGTAAAAGCGTGACATTGCCTGATATTTGCTTCAACAAACTTGCAGTAAAAAATACTTCTTTTCCTTAATCAATAGCTTTTAGCATACATAATTTCTCTCAGTTGCACAGTTGTGCTAAATAATGCTCCATGATTATGAAAACGAAGACATTTTTGGCATAAAGGGGCACCTGCCTGGCTCAGTTGGTAGAGCATGTATTTCTTGATTTTGGGGTCGTGAATTTAAGCCCCACGTTAGGTGTAGGGCTTACTTTTTAAAAATGACATTTCTAGAACAAGAAAAAATATAAACTCTGGATTCATAAAAGGATGTGTGCTTTGCACATGTAGCGTAAACATTCCCTTGCAGAAGTGAAGTTGGACTTGCTTTTGAAAAAGACTATCCTCTTTTATTATTTGTAATGATATCACTTTTAGTGATTTATTTTATTTTTTAAAGTTTTATTTATTTTTGGGAAAGAGGGCATAGAGGGAGGGAGAGAAAGAATCGCAAGCAGGCTCTGTGCTGTCAGGGAGGAACCCGGTGTGGGGCTTGATCCCATGAACCGTAAGATCGTGACCTGAAGTGAAACCAAGAGTCAGAGGTTAGCTGACTGAGCCACCCAGGCACCCCAGAGACTTATTTTATTATTTTTAAGAGTAGGAAATTTCAGATGCATACTCATACTCTAAAGAAGGGAGGAAATATTGCAGGTAAGCCCCCACTGTGTCTCATTTTGTTTTGGTCCTTTACTCAATCTTAAATCTTTAATTACATTCTTTATGTCAATTTACTCATTCATTTGGCAGATTCTAAAGAATATCATAATACCTGTTTAAGACCCTCTCTAATGTATGTCTTTAGCAGTTTATTATTATATTTCAAGTTAATTTAATAAATCTTACAGTTATTGAACACTTAGAGTTCTATATGATGCTGTGTTAATAACTGTGTGGCAAGGTGGGTAGGACATGGTTCCCACTGATAACGGCCTTTATATCTGTGCAAAAGAGCTCTGCATGTTAGAGGCCTCAAATAAAAATAAATTTATTAAAGAACACATGGACACTTCTGCTCAGCACAACACATAATCTTCAACATTTGCTTTCATAATTAACACCATTCAGATTCTACAAAAAGCTTCACTTCATATCTTAGCACGTATTCTTAAAGCAAAAAGTGACTGTATCCAAATGTTTTCAAGACATGTGGACTCCACCATTTCCAATGTTAAAGACTGGCATACTCCTTCATAGTTTAGGGGAAATGTGGGGGACAAAAGCACTTAAAAACAATTTTTAAAAACATTTTTTTTTGGCTAATATGCATGTGTTAGATTCTTACATAATAAAGTACTGTTTCCCAGGAATGTTGAGTGTCCATTTTCTTGCATCTCCTATCTATGTTATCCTATTCGTAATCACTAAGGTTTTACATGTGTTGCACATGTAAATAAGCAGATTTTTTACATGTGTTGCACCTTCTGACTGAGAAAATTTTCAACATATAACAATTCTTATCACTCTTAATTTGAATAAATGTAGCTCTAGCTGTAATATGCATAAAGCATGATATCCAACTCTTCACATGGGTAAGTAGATGGATACTGAATTATAGACTTGTGAATAATTCTTTTGTGAAAATAATTATTTTAAATAAAACTTTCATAAAATTAAATTCTCTATAATATTTAAAAGTTTTTGATATTCATTAATGATAATGTATATATTTCTTTTTATTTTTACCATAGTATTTTGCATAATTTTGAATAACATGAAAATATTTTTACTTTTTTAATTTTTGCACTTAATTTGAATTATGTATTTTCATTATCGCGTATTGAATTTTCACATATTTTAGAACAATTATATTTTATTTGTTTCTTTAGGTCATTATGTTATAATCTTTATTATTATCACCAACAAAAGATTTTGCTGAAAATGAAGGCAAAGAAAATGTTTTATGAAATAGATATGTAATCATTTATGAAATAATAAACACTACATATTATATATCATATAAACATATGTATATATGAAAAACATTATGTGTCTGTGTGCACATGTACTTATGCTTCCTGACATTATCAGCCTAGAACTTGTCCACACAACATCCTGACATGGATAGTGATAGCTACAGTTATTTATTTGATACAATACTAGCTTAATCTTCTGAAAATGATTGCTTGGTACATATTTTTTTGATGTTGTCATTAGAAGAGTATATCTGCTAAGGTAAGAGGATAGAACATATATTACTTTGCAGTTTGTTAGTTTTTAGTTTTAAATAATTTGTACTCATGTACTGGGCCCTGTTGATGTCAGGGCAGACCAGATTCGCTTTTTTAGGAGCTCACAGTTTAAGTTGAGGAGAAAGATATGCAAAATTGATCCAAGTAAGTATCCATAAAGGGCTCTAATGGTATGTTCCAAAATGCCAGTTATGCCCAGTCATGACCAAAACATGGACTAAAATGACAATGTATACATATTCATTAGTGCATTTCTGTTATTATAAAAATGAATATTCATTGTGGAAAATTTGACAAATATAGGAAGGTGTAAAATTTTATAAATAGAAATATTCACAAGGCCAACATCTGGACAAAACTACTGTTAATATTTTGGCTGTAGTTTTTAAATCATATTCAGTTGTGATTATTTTCTGTATACAAAATTTTTAAATATTGACCTTTTAGTTTTGTATGTATGAAAATAAAATTTCACTTCAAAAATGTGTACATTAAAAATACTAAAAACTGCCTAGAATTTTACAAATGATAAATACCAATATTTTTGGCATACTTCTTTTATACTGTTCTTATACATATTTACATACTGAATATTGCATAGTTACTGAAGGAATGTCACTGTCTGAGATTCAAGAGTACATGGAAAGGGGGCTAACTGACAGATAATAACACATCCTAAGTGATTTATTTTCATTTTTCATAAAATCAAAGTAACATAATAGATAAAATAATTCAATACGAGTTTTAATTATCAAGAAAAGTCATTAAGTGTGTTGGCTATTACAGTTACTTTTATGTTGCTGTAAGCAAACTAATACTTTGAATGAGGCAAACAAAACAAAACAAAACAAAACAAAACAAAACAAAACTTGGTTTAATAACTCACTGAGCCTAGTAGCTCAACTGTGCAGCTTAGATATTATTAGAAGTGCCTGAAGGAAAAAAAGCACACTATTTCATGTTTTAAGCTTCCTATCAGGAGGAAGATTGCATCTGCACTCTTGATAAAGGATGTGTGCTCAAGAGGTATTTCCGTGCACAAGGAAAGAAGCAAAAAAGAAGAAACTTTAGGTAATATTACAGGATTAAACCTTACACTTTAGCCTGCAGAATTGATTTTTGACTCTAGGATCCAAATAGAATAAAAAGTTTTCTTAATCTATTAATATCACAGTTCTTTTATTTTTAAATTGTGAATTATTATCTGCTTCCTGGTTTTTTGGGAGTTAAAATACACTTTTATTTTTCATTTAAGAAGACCTATTAAAGCAATTATTGTTTTTTTCAACGTTTTTTATTTATTTTTGGGACAGAGAGAGACAGAGCATGAAGGGGGGAGGGGCAGAGAGAGAGGGAGACACAGAATTGGAAACAGGCTCCAGGCTCCGAGCCATCAGCCCAGAGCCTGACGCGGGGCTCGAACTCACGGACCGCGAGATCGTGACCTGGCTGAAGTCGGACGCTTAACCGACTGCGCCACCCAGGCGCCCCTAAAGCAATTATTTTTGAGCCCATACATATCTGAGAATGTCTCTTAGTTTTATATATGAATGGAAAATAACTTGGAGGTGCCTGAATGGCTCAGTTAGTTGAGCATCCGACTTCAGCTCAGGTCATGATCTCACGGCTTGTGAGTTCGAGCCCTACATCAGGCTCACTGCTGTCTGCTTGGAGCCCGTTTCAGATCCTCTTTCCCCTTCTCTCTCTGCCCCTCCCCCCCCCTCTCTCTGTCTCTCTTTCAGAAATAAATATTGGGGTGCCTGGATGGCTCAGTCAGTTAAGCATCCGACTTCAGCTCAGGTCATGATCTTGCGGTTCCTGAGTTCAAGCCCTGCTTCAGGCTGTGTGCTGACAGCTCAGAGCCTGGGGCCTGTTTCAGATTCTGTGTCTCCCTCTCTCTCTCTGACCCTCCCCCATTCATGTTCTGTCTCTCTCTGTCTCAAAAATAAACGTTAAAAATTTTTTTAAAAAAAGAAATAAATATTAAAAAATTCCTATCATGTTAGTATACTGTTTTCTGCAAAGGAGAGATCTGAAACTAACTTGTTATTTATTTATTTTTCTATATGGATGACTGTCAAATTTATTTATCCTGATAAATCAAAAATTTTACTGGGTTATGTATGGTGTAAGTCTCTTTTTTTGATTGATTTCTTCCTTAGAATATAATAATAGTTTGGATCTGCCTTCTCAGTTCTTTTTAATCTAAAGAATTTCTGTGATTAATTTAAATGATATAGATTATTGCTTCTGCTTCATTTCATTTCATTTCATTCTTGGAAACATCTCCCATATTCCCTGTCCCTTTTCTTTGCTCCAGACCACAGGAGATGCAAATTCTTGTGTGATTTTCTCTCTATTTATTTGTTCAATCTCTCATAGGATCTACTTTCTCTTTCTTTGGCTGTGTGCGCTTGCTGTCTCACTACAGGGATTGATTTCGACTCCTTGAGACATTTTTTATATTTCTTCCCCTGACCCAGGACATATGTCCCACTTTATACTCCCCTAATTCTCACTAGTATGCACTTCTCCCCTTATCTGTGATTTCGCATTCCAGGGTTTCAGTTACCTCAGATCAACCTTGGTCCAAAAGCAGATGACCCTCCTTCTGATGTATCATAAGAAGGTCCATAGAATTGCCATGTTATAAATCCCAAGACATTCACCTCACTTCATCTCATCACATAGACATTTTATCATCTCACATCATCACAAGAAGGGTAAATACAGCACAATATGATACTGAGGAAGAGTGACCACATTCACAAAACTTTTATTACTGTACATTGTTATAATTGTTTTTTGTTAGTAGTTTTGGTTGCTAATCTCTTACTGTTCCTTATTTATAAATTAAACTTGTCATAGATATGTATGTAAAGAAAAAACACAGTATATATAGAGTTCAGTACTATCTGGGGTTTCAGACATCCACTTGGGGTCTTGGATCATATCCCCCACAGATAAGGAGGGACTACTGTGTTTTTATTTATTTTATTTTTTAATTTAAAAAAATGTTTGTTTATTTTTTGAGACACAGAGAGAGAGAGACAGGGCATGAACCAGGGAAGGGCAGAAAGGGAAAGGAAGACACAGAATCTGAAGCAAGTCCAGGCTTTTCAGCACAGAGCCCAACATGGAGCTCGAACTCACAGACTGCAAGATCATGACCTGAGCTGAAGTTGGACACTCAACCAACTGAGCCACCCAGGAGCCCCAGGACTACTATATTTTTAAACTGAACACTTCCCTCTCACAGTTCCCAAAAGGAAGTTGAACTGTTTTTACAGTAGTTTAAATATGCCTCAATATGTATTTTGAAAAGATTTTAAAGCTATAGCAAGAAATAAAATAGTAAGAGCATCTTGCAATAAAATGAGGGTATCAAATATATGATATGATTTAAATTTACTAACACTAATAGGATGATTCCTAATGCCTTCTGCTCTACCATTTGTTACATTCTGTATTGAACTTTAAAAATGTTAGATATAATTCTGTTTATCTTCCTTATTTAGAATTACTGAAACTGGGGAGATTAAGATACTTACCTCTATCTCACAGGTAGTTATTAGAGGATATGGACCTTCTGTCCCCTGTTCAAGGACTTCTGTACTAAAACATATTATCTCATCCCAGGTGAAAAGTGCTTGGCAGGTATATCATTTTTAAAGTCATTGCTTTCCCTTGATTTCCAATTATTTTAGCATATCTTCTAAGAAAACTGGGTAGAGTGTTCTAACAGCAAGGCACTAGCAAATATCTGTGGTCCTCATTTAGCTGAATGTCATAGGACTGGACTTACATTGGCAAATATTTAATCATCTGTCAGCCTCTTGTTGGTGACTTTGAGCTAATCAATATCCAATCATGCATTTATGCCATCTGTATTCAGTTCAGCTTCAACCATGGTCCTGATTCTATTTAGATTGGCTTCAAATCTATTCTACTCTGCACTCCTGTTATCACTAGTATGTATTTCTTATTACTGTAGTTTTTTTTTTTTTTTTAATTCTCCTTGTGTTCCTTTCAGGCTCTCTTCAAATCTGATTCAAGATACCTTTAAAAATAATAATAATGACTGATCATACCTCATAGCAAAATCCTAGTTTCAGAGATGTAAATCACCAATTAAGATTTGGGATTGCAGAATTGAAAACACCTATAGAGATCTTCTAATCCAGGTCTGTAGAGATATAATCAAACTCTGGGTATCCCTGAGATCCTTTCAGGGATACTGAGAGGTCAAAACTAATTTCTTAATAATTTTAAGGTGTTATTTCCTTTTTACTTTCACTCTCACATGGGTATTCAGTTGGTTCTTTTCAGGGGCTTGCTGACTGAACGCCAAAGATATGTTCAACTGCCTTCTAGGAAGCTAATAAAGAGATTTGCAAAAATGCATAATAATGTTAGGCTTCTCAGTATTTTTGTTATAGAAAGCATAATTTTGTTTTTGTTCTTACAAATGTTTTTATATTAACATGTAATGAGTTTACTTTGTTATTTTAAATGAATTAATAAACACATTTAAACAATTTTTTCTTGGCTTTAATTTCTAATGCAGTAGAAGTTTTCACCCACTTTAAGCCCTGAGTTTGATTTCTGACTTTAACGTTTACAAGTTTTACAACTTACAGCAAGTTAATTAACCATCCTGAGCTTTCTATTTTTAAATAGAGGACTAAAATAGGATCAACTAAACATGAAATAAATGCTATTTATTATTAATAAGTAAGACTCAGGCTATTTATGTTGACTTCTTCTTTAGAAGTTGTGAAAACATTTTATAATTTTTCTTAACATTTATTCATTTTTGAGAGACAGAGACACAGTATGAGTAGGGTAGAGGCCAAGAGAGAGAGGGAGACACAGAATCTGAAACAGGCTCCAGGCTCTGATCTGTCAGCACAGAGCCCGACGCAGGGCTCGTACTCACGGACTGTGAGATCATGACCTGAGCTGAAGCTGGACGCCCAAGTGGCTGAGACAACCAGGCGCCCCGTGGAAACATTTTATAAATGATAGTTTTAAAAGAATATTTTAGCTGATTGTCATTAGCATTCAAGTCTGTAGATGCCCCATACTCAATCCAGTGACATAATTCCCAGAATCAGAATTCTAGGTGTCATGTTAAATTGCCCAGTTTTTAAGTGCTTAGAAATAGCACTGCTTTATCTCATGGCTCTTCATTTTCTACATTTGGATCTAGAGTTACAAAAAACTGTATGTCTGTTAGCATTCTGAAGATAGCATTTTTAATATAGAATATCTGCTCATCACAGAAAACTCCAAATAAGCAAAGTAATGAAATATTGGTTCTTTGCATGAAATATTTAAGACAATTCTCCATGCTTTCTATAAAGATTTCCTTTTTTAATGTTCTTCCAAGACTTCAGATCATAAAGTCTCAATTAGGTGTGATTTTTCTTTAATGACTGTAACTTATTGGAATCTTTCCTTAAAGAGAGGGGTGTATCCTGAGGTATCAACCTGTAGCAACTAATTGCAATTAACAAAGTGATTAGAAGATGTGCTCTATTTAAAATCAGGAATCCTGAATACATAATTGAGAGAATTCTTAATAAAGAGAAGCTAGAACATAGAAAAATATATTACACTTTTAGTGGTGGAGATCTTTTTCTTGGGGTTATCTTCTGTATCATAGCTATTCTGTGCAAAATAATTTAGGTTTTAACTAAAAAATAAATAAAGTAAATTTAACAATGACTAAAAATTTTGTGATTTCACAAGCCTTGAATAAAAGAAGACACTATTTGCTTTAAATTTCTCACCAAAGAAAGACTGTGTCCTTCCTGGTATTTCTCATTCTGGTAAAGAGGAGAGGTGATCTGTGCTTACACTGTTCTATTACTTTTTGTACAGAGGCATGCTTTTATCTAATGGCTGTTAGGAGCAGTTCAAATCTAGATGGGCAAACGGAAAATTGGTTGACGTTGGATTTAAATCTCTAATCCTATGACTAATTGTGCAATGCTCTAATAAAATAAGCTGTGGCAGCCTGAAGCACACATTATCCACAGAAATTTAAGAAAAGCAAATGCATATGAAACAAATCTGTGAATTTTAACTATTCTATGGTGTGGATATACAGAAGAAAAGTAACTGCTTGATTTTTACTATATATAATTTGTGAATATTTCTCTTGAATCCTAACATTTGAACAGTATGTGTGTGTGGTGGAGGGGAAGGGTAGTGACTACCCAAACTATTCTGTCAAGAGCAACCCATTTATTTAAAGTATTGTTAAATGTTTATTTTGTGAGAAGATTTTTCAATTTCTCAAATCATCTCCTCACCCCTTAAACCACCATCATCCTATGTGAACATAATGAGTGAGGTTTTGTGTCTTTGTAAATTTGAGGATAAAGGGACTTTGTGCTGGTCTTTGGGTGTGTAAAGGGACTTACTGGTATCCAGGGCAATGACTCTTTTCTGCTTGCTCAGGACTTATCTTGCAGGTGAATTTGTATTCTATTCTTTTGGTTTGGGCATTGGAGACCTCTCAGCCACCTCCCATTGATGACTCACCTTTTCCTGGCACTAATGACTCCAACCACTGCTATCAGCACATAGTTTGACAGATTCCATCTCACCACATGACAACAGATGCCATGGTGGGTTCTCTGGCTCTCAGTTTACCTCCAATCCATACAAGAAGTAAAATAAGCCTGATAAAGCTAAAATTCAAAGCTTTTCTTTCCTTAATAACACTTTGCCCTAGATTGTTTCTGAAATTTCCTGAAAAGTCACCTCCTGTCACTGGTTGAAATAGGTAACTGGGAGAGAAATTTCTGGTATTGGTGCCAGACATTTCTTTTTCTTTCTTTAATTTTTTTCCAGGATTAAAATGGGGTGACCTTTACTTTTACTTTTTCTAATTCAGTCTCCTTTCTGAGTTGAGCTAGGAATTAAAAGTGGACATAGGAGAAGAAGTCTTTAAGAATGACTTTCCAGGCCTATTCTTGTTGTATTACATCAAAACTAAAAAAAAATCTAGTAAATTATCTTTTAAGACAGTATCCAGGCTTGTAAATTCAATATTTATGTATATATGCATGTTAAAACACACACACACACACACACACACACACACACACACACACACACAGCAGAATGACAAAATAGAAATGTCTCAAGATATTCAACCTCTGGATGGTGACATAATGAGTTATTGTTATTTATGCTATATACTTGTCTTTACCATATTTTGCATTACTTTTAGGATCAGAAAAAAAGTACTAAATATCCCTTAATTCTTAGAAATACCACTAAAATGACTTTTCCTCGATATCACTTCCCCTCTACCCTTCCAAAGAATAGAATAGAATAGAATAGAATAGAATAGAATAGAATAGAAAATGGAATAAAGGATAGAGAAGATGTGATAGGATTCTTTGGTCATAGTTGAGAACTTCTTCTTTAGGATAAAACTGTAACTTGTAGATGTAATTTATGACCACTGCTGTGAGTGAAATTTTAAATGAAAAACGTGTTACTTTCTTTCTTTCCCCAACTTGATAATGTCTGCTAGAAGCACAACACCAGTCAGCTTGCCTTATATAACAGTGAGATTGCTTATGTAAAGAAGACATAAGAAACTTATTTAAGTGTACCAAAAAAGGATAAACTTTAATCAGAACAAAAGAGATTTTTCAAAAGGCAGCATCTTTCTAAAATCCCTTTTTAATCTCTAAAATAAAAAGGATGGGCAAATGATCTCTGAGGTCCCTATACTACCACAATGTTCTCTGATAGCATGAAATCCGACTCCCTAATGAAGGATAATGCTGCATTGAATCAGGCCAAAGAGATTTACTGATAGGAAATATGAGAAAACCCTATTAATCAGCAGACCAAAGGAGCCTAGGACTGGCTTATGACTCTTTTTTTCCAGAATAACAAAAAAAAGGTAGACTGCATTTGAGTTTAAATGGTGATGCTAAAATAAGGTCAACATGTGAAACCAAAAGTTTCAGTATTCAATTTTAACATTAAATTGCACATTTTGATAATACATAATTTTGATTATATTTATGGAATTTTTAAATATAATCAGTGTGAGAAGCAAAATATTTTATTATTTTATTATTTTATCTCTTAGAGCATTCATTAGGGTCAGCCAGATGGGGCTTTATAACATTAATTAATTGCAGTGACACTTCATTTGTCAGGAAGCTCCTTTTCTGGCTGCCTCACCTGTTTAAAGCTTGAGAAAAATGTGGAATACTTCCCCAAAGCCACTTAAAATCCACGTCACACTAAAATAAAAGCTTAAAATCAAATGATTTTATTTAAATCATTTTAAATAGTGATTTAAGGCCATTTAATCCAAGAAAATCATTCTTATATACCGGCCTTAATGATAAATGAGGCATCTTCATATTAACTCTCAGTATAATACTTGAGGCTCATAATGATGCTAATTATTTTTTTTAACATTTATTTATTATTGAGAGAGAGACAGACAGAAGACAGAGCATGAGCAGGTGAGGGGCAGAGACAGGGGGAGACACAGAATCTGAAGCAGGCTCCAGGCTCCAAGCTGTCAGCACAGAGCCTGACGCGGGGCTTGAACTCATAAACTGTGAGATCATGACCTGAGCCAAAGTCGGTCACTCAACCAACTGATCCACCCAGGTGCCCCTGATGCTAATTCTTTTTTAAAAAACAGTGAAGATTATAATATT
The DNA here is from genome assembly GCF_023721935.1 of Panthera uncia. Classification (NCBI taxonomy): domain Eukaryota; kingdom Metazoa; phylum Chordata; class Mammalia; order Carnivora; family Felidae; genus Panthera; species Panthera uncia. The sequence continues at coordinate 98,066,645 of NC_064810.1, read as the reverse complement.
TATAAAAATATTTCATCAAAGATTATTAAAGAAATAAAGCTTTGGCTCTTAATTGGATATATTTCAATTGTCTGAAAAATACACTTTTTAAAAATGAGTTTATTTCAGTGAAACAAATGATAAATAAAGCTAATACTTTTTTAAAGTATCTCTTCTTTATTCTTCATTTACTGGAAGCATCTATTATTTTCCATAGTGTCAGCTAATGTTGATTTGAAGCCTTGCTTTTATATTTTAAATTCTTTATTTTATTTTATGTTATTAATTGGTTAATTTTTTAATTAGAGAGAAGATGTTAAGATTCTGAGACTGTCTTTTTGGATGGTGTTTGTATTCTGAGCTACAAAGTCATTTTTAAAACTCTGCTATTTAAGACCCTTTGTTAGATCATAGCTAATGGGGGTGTGTAATCGAAAAGTGACAGATATAGGACGAGTAATGGCTATAATTTTCTGTAATTATTGTACATTTTGTGTATATCCTGTGAGAAAACATTATAATATTTAAGCAGTAACAGGTTCTGTTTAATCTTCCTGCCCTGGCATATGGAGGAGACCCATTAAGAACAGCTCTAGGTGCTGAGAAGGGGCAGGAGCACTTTTACAGGAAGTTGCATGGAGTCATGAATGGTAGATCAGAGATGTTTTAAGTCTTGTAGACATTTAAAGCAGGTACAGGCAACAGTAAGTGATAGCTAGATAAAGTCTAGGAGCCAAGGAATGGAGCTAAACATGAGCAGTGGAACCAACAGGATTGAGTTATGATTAGTTATAGAGGAAGTAAAGGGGAAAAATGTCTGAGAAATGTCCAAGGTAGGATGTGGACACTGAAAAATGTTTGAGAGGCATTCATGGGATAGTTGCTCTGTGTGTGCTAAATATGTGTAAAGGGGCTGGGATGGGGTGAAAAGTTTCTTCTGAGACCTGTTATTCTGGGTACAAGATGTATATGAATAAAAAGTTATACAAGTTAAGTTTAAAAACATTTACTTTGTGCACAAACACTTTTGTAGTACCTGTGAAAGTTATTCTAATATATAATATAGTTATATAATGTAATATTCTCCAGTACTATTAATAAAAATCTATGAATGATATCTTCAAATAACTCTTTCCTGGGTATTATTACTGTAAGGTAGTTTGTCACATCAAAATTAAAAAGACGAATCCTAATTGTTGAAATAAGGACCCATATAATACTGGTTGCATTAATTATAAGCCCTATTTCTTTATAATCTGGCAAATTCAGTAATACAGTTAAAAGGAGAGCATTTTAATTTAATTATACAAATTACTTTTAATCAAAGAATTACATCTCTTCATATAGAATAATGATTTTCTTCACTTTTAAGAACACGTATAAGTTTGTCTCAATTTTTCAACTTAAACTCCCAAATCTAAATTTCATACAGACTGCAGTACAGTCACAATAGTAATAAATTAGCACTTGCTAAGGCCAGTTCAAATTTTTTTGCTAATATCACCGTTATCTGGGAATTATGCCACTGCATAGTCGTTTTGATTAATCTATTTTTAATTTTTTGAATAACTAGACTGTAAAGTCTATGAACTCAAGGACCATGTTTGAAAATTTACCACATAGCATGGTGTTTGGTATATAATAGATCCTCATTATATGTCTATCCAGTGACTAAGAGAATGAATTAAATTAAAAATTTAGTGGATTTTTCTTTCTTTTCTCAATTCATTTGGCTGAAACTTGAATAATCTTCCTAATTCTCCTCATTGCCAATTCTACTCCTGGCTGTTTCCTGAAAGCTAATGTAAATTCAAATATAATTTCTGGGGCCACCTGGGTGGCTCAGCCAGTTGAGTGTCCAGCTCTTGATTTCAGCTCAGTCATGATCCCAGGGTCGTGGGATTGAGCCACACTTAGAATGGAGCCTCCTTAAGATTCTCTCTCTCTTTTCTCCCTCTGGCCCTCCCCTGTTTGTACACACGCTCTCTAAAAAAAATAAATAAAAACAAAATAAATAAAAAATTAAAAATCAAAAACAAAAACAAACAAAAAAAGCAAATATAATTTCTGACCATCTTTCCATTTGCACTCACAGTTGGGGTTTCTAGTCTTTATTTTCATTCTGATGATGTGACTTTCTGCTGCCTTTATTCTCCCCTGTTAAACTTTGGCACTTCGTCTACAGTCCTTCTGTTTCTCCCCCATTATTTCCTCACTTAACAAAGTAGATTACTTCTTTTTTTTTTAATTTTTTACTGGAGGTTAGAGACCTTTGTTACTGACTATAAGTTGAGTAACTACGGTAAGTTGATTAAGGAATACTAGTCAACTACATGGGTAATGTAATTTGAATAACTACCTAACATCAGTTGGGTAGACAACTTATTTTGTGACTTAGACATCTGAACCTGGGTACTCCACAGCAGAATCTAAAACACAACCTCATTTTGCCTAAACCCAGATATCTAACTTACCCAAGAACTTCTTAAAGAGATTGTACCAGGGACCAGAGTTACTTTTCAGAAAGCATTCTAGATTCTGTCAAGGGAGCATTTGACATTCATCTGACAGTTGCTGAGGCTGCTTTTGGGGGAATTGGAGACTCCAGTACAGATTGATGCTAATATTTGAATTTTGGTAACCGTTCATCAGGTAGCAATACCTTTATGGTTATCCTAAAAATTGGAAGTGTCCAGAGATTGAAGCATTTTTAATGGAATAGCAGGTTAGCTGTTGTTTACTTTCTTACTTTTGTTTACTTTCTTCAAGAGCATAACCAGAATGCTCTAAATACACATGAAAAGCTACACAATTTTTTTGAGGTCACAGATTTATGTATGTTATTGTGCTCTTTATGTCTGTGTTGTGCCTTAACTCTACTTTTTAAACTCTAGAATCAACTAAAATAAATTCTAGATTATATTCCTATAAATTATGTGCCTACCACACACACTCAACTATTCCATAATATTTTAGACAGGGGATTGCTTAAAAGAGTAGAAACATAAGTGTTTGTTCCTAATGCTGCTTTAAAGCCTATGATTAATATATGGACAATTTCTGCTCCTGTTGTCTTTGGCTTCTCTCTTGTCCTTATCTAGCCTTTTGCTTTAAAGCAACACATTCTTATCACAACATGTAATCCCTTTCTTTTTCTTAGTATAAATTATTAAACTACTATTTTTGAGTATTCACCATGTGAGGCTGGCACCATACTGAGAACTTCAAAAGAATATTAGTTAATATTTATTTAATGTTACCTAATTTCTTATACTATACTAAGGCCTTTCTTTACATAACTACATTATGACATTTAATCTTTATAAAACTCTATAAAGCATGTATTATTATTCCTGTTTATGTATTATCAATGACCAGAGTTTAAATAACTTGGCAAAAGTTACAAAGCTTTGAAATACTAGAGTTTGGTATTTATACCTAGGCTTCTCTGATAGCAAGAACCAGAACTCCATCTTTCAAAACTGACTATTAGTACTACCTTCTGTATAGCATACCAATTATGACCAGAAGCCATCCTAGGAGGCATTTTCTGATTGATAAAAGGATGTTGGCTTGGGGCCATCTGAGCACAACTTCTCTTTCCCTCAGTGAGTTTCAGGTAGCTACACTTATTTCTGTTCACTCTTTGGTTTTCTCTAGTTCCTAATTTTTTTATGCTTAGGGATTTTCTACTCCGGGATCATAATAAAATAATTACTCATCTCAAAATTACTTATAATCTCTTTCCTTGTAACTAGAGTTATTTTATAATCTCCTGTATTCTTGGTTACAATATACAACATATTTCATATGTCAAAAATATTATAGTTCTTGACTAAATAATTGTTATAGTTCTCATTGTCTTGACAAAGATCTTTGCTGACCAAACTGTAGTCAGACTCCTTCCTGAACCTTCTCCTAGGCCCATCTGTGCACTTTTTTGTAAAATCTAGTCTTTGCAAGAACCCTGCAAAGTCGGTGTAATCAGAACTACCCCCCGCCACCTCTCCCTCAATATCTGATCATCCTGAATATCTGATCAGGTCCCTCATTCTCCATCAACCCTTCGGTGTTGTCTGATCACCCTGGCCTGTCTTTAGCAAGAATCCTGTTAGGTCAGGTTAGCCAGAATCCCCTTATCCTTGATGTTTCCTTTTAGTAATTTTCCATCCATTCACCCCCACCCTGTTCCATATTTATAAATTCTCACTTGTCTGTGTTGTGTTCAGAACTGAGCCAAATCTTTCTTTCCCTAAAATCCCACTGCAGTGGTGATCCCTATAGCTTATTGCAATCATCTTGAATACAGTATGCTTTACTTACCATCTTTAATATTGATTTTTATTTTCCTTAACAGTTTAATTAAATCCAGGTATAGAGTGCTGATGATCATCTTGATACTTTAATGTTTTCTATCCCTCCTCATTCTCCTTCCTCTTCATTGTCATTAATCCATTAAGGATACTGTCTTCATTTGAGCAGTTCCCATTTTTTCTTTTTCCAATTTCTTATCTAAGTAGGCTCAGAAATCTCTTAGCTCAACTCTTTTTTCCTCTCTGAGTATATGCAAGAATATGTATTCTATACCTTTCTTAGAATTAGTTATTACTTTATTTTTCGTGAATTTTCCTTTTGAAATATTCATGAAACACTTATGTCTTGTTACATCCAATTAAAATACTGGTTTTCTCCACACTGAGATACCACCTCACGCTGGTTAGAGTGGCTAAAATGAACCAAATCAGGAGACTATAGATGCTGGTGAGGATGTGGAGAAACGGGAACCCTCTTGCACTGTTGGTGGGAATGCAAACTGGTACAGCCACTCTGGAAAACAGTATGGAGGTTCCTCAAAAAATTAAAATAGATCTACCCTATGACCCAGCAATAGCACTGCTAGGAATCTACCCAAGGGATACAGAAGTGCTGATGCATAGAAGCACTTGCACCCCAATGTTTATAACAGCATTGTCAACAATAGTCAAATTATGGGAAGAGCCTAAATGTCCATCAACTGACAGATGGATAAAGAAGATGTGGTTTATATCTACAATGGAATACTACTTGGCAATGAGAAAGAGGAAATCTGGCCATTTGTAGTACATGGATGGAACTGGAGAGTATTATGCTAAGTGAAATAAGTCAGGCAGAGAAAGACAAATACCATATGTTTTCACTCTTAGGTGGATCCTGAGAAACTTAACAGAAGACCAGGGGGCAGGGGAAGGGGAAAAAAAGTTACAGAGGGAAGGAGGCAAACCATAAGAGACTCTTAAATACCGAGAACAAACTGAGGGTTGATGAGGGGTGAGGGAGAGGGGAAAGTGGGTGATGGGCATTGAGGAGGGCACCTGTTGGGATGAGCACTGGGTGTTGTATGGAAACCAATTGGACAATAAATTATATATATAAAAAAATACTGGTTTTCTAATTTTCACTTTGGTAGTAGTTTGTATAGAGTTATTCACTTACACTTTGAAGGACTTCAGAGTAGATGGGAAATTATGTAAATTATAAAATGAAGTGTTTAACCAAAATTTTCACACTTCATTGCTCTTAGTCTTAGCAGAAGAAAATAGAACATTGATTTACTTTGGGAAAACATATACTTGTTAAAATAGATAATAGGATAAATTTGAATAAATAATACATATAGGAAAGAGGATGTTGACTCTCTACTGTTTCAATACATTAACAAATATCTGTATTTCAAAGGTAACAATATAAATTGACATCTCTGTAGTCTTTTTTTCCCTTTATTCCTATAGATTATTCTTTTTTTGTTTGTTTGTTTCTTGACATTAATCTTGAGAGGGAACAAAATATGCCACCTTAAAATATGCTCTCTTGGCATATGGATTATTTTGTATTAAAGGTACTTCTTAAGAAACAGCCAGTGCAAGAAAGACACTCTGACCGTCCTTTGTCCCCCAGAAAGCAGGAAATAAATCTTCCATGTAAAGGTATCCTCTCTGTACCAGGAGAGTGAAAGGTCTTACCACCAAACCTAGGAAATTCAAAGCCAAGAAGCCTCTATAAAAAACTTCCTTACTTCTTCACTAATTTTCTATCCCAGCCCCAAACCCCTTTGTTTGTCAGATCTTCACAAATAATTGTTTATTTGTCTAAAAGGCATTAAAGCTGCCTGTTTGGGGAAGTTTTTTGAGTCCCATATTTGGGACTCTGGTGCAGATGAAATTAAATTTGTTTTTCTCCTGTTGATTTGTCTAATGTCAATTCATGTATTAGACCAGCCAAAGAACCTAGAAGAGAAGAGGAGAAAAATTTTCTTTTCCTACAATTCCATGAATCTACTTTACATTATATTACAAAAAGTTATTCTTTTTTTGTTTGTTTTCTTTAACGTTTATTTATTTTTGAGACAGAGAGAGACAGAGCATGAACCGGGGAGGGTCAGAGAGAGGGAGACACAGAATCCGAAACAGGCTCCAGGCTCTGAGCTGCCAGCACAGAGCCCGACACGGGGCTCGAACTCACGGACCGTGAGATCATGACCTGAGCTGAAGTCGGCCGTTTAACCGACTGAGCCACCCAGGCGCCCACAAAAAGTTATTCTTATAATGACATCTTAAAATCATTTTACTACATTTGAAAAACATTCTTATTTCCCTTAGTTATTATTTTGAAATTTGACTTTGTTTTTAAGGTAGATAAAATTGCAGTATATTTAAATAAGATGTTTTCTGGATACATTAAGCTATGGCCACTTAAGTGTTCTCTGGTAAAAGTGAATCCTTTATTCCTTTTAAGATGTAAACAATGTGTTATTCTGGATCTTATATTGTTTAGTCTACTCTCAAATCATACTTTTACCAGTGACTATGCACTTAAGGGAGTGAGGTTTTTTTTCTTTTTCTTTTTTAACTTTCTTAAATTGTTGTTGTTTTTGTTGTTGTTTTTAATGTGCAATGGTGTTTGTAGTAAGGACTGCATCTAAAAGGAGGAAATAGCCCTAAGTAGGAAGGAGGACCTACTTAGTATATGGCAGTGATTGGTGTCAGCTGTCTCAATTTTCAGAGCTTAGCGATTAATAAGAATTTAACAAATTATTTGTAGAATGAATAAAGAAGATTAGCTTTCCCCTGAATGAGCTCCATGTCATGGGGGGAGATGAATTGCAAGACAGGCAGAGGGCAGAGGGCCATAGGAGCCGTTGTTAGTTGTCTCTTCCACCCTTCTACCTTATCTCCCTGCTGGAATTTGATCATTCTCTTGGATCTTTCTCTTTCCATTCACAATCTTTCCACAAGTTGTAATAGTTTTATTTGTTGCTTTGCTTATTTGGCATTACCACCCCTACTAGGGTGAGCCAAGAACCAAGATTTGAATAAATCTATTGTTCAAATTTTCAGCCTAGTGAATGTGAAAAGGAACCACTTAGTTAAATGTATTGATAAGTGGCTTAGCTCCTGCATGGGCCCATTTTGATTCTACTAGAAAAAGGAAAGTTGAACATTGGAAAATATTTTTCTTATCTTGTGCATCTATCTGATATGTGCACCAATCTTGTGGTAAACTCATATTGGTCATCAACTTTGCAGTGTGTTTTCAATGACAGTTGCTCTCAATAAAATCAGAACATTTGTTTACCAAGATAATATTTAACTAAATATGTAGTGCTACTAGCATTTGTAAATGCCACTCTAGTATTGCTGAAAACTAGTTACCTGCAAACCATTTGGACCTCAGAAATTTTGTTTGGGAAATTTTGCACTCAAGTCTGGATTCTTGTCACACTTCTTAGCAATATAAGAATTCCTAAATTGAGGGACCCTAACTTTTTCATCCTCATTGAAATTTTGATAGGAGACAGTATGATAAAGGGACTTAGTCTAATTCTCTCACTGGAGAAAAAAAAAAAAAAAGGTATCATAGTTGAGAGAAACAATTAACTGGGGTTCATAATTAACTAGGGTTTCTCCAGAGATTAGAGATTGCCTCTGTTATAGTTGCAACAGCTGCTAGTTTTACAGGGTGCCCAGCAGAAATAGAAAAATGAGAATAATGGGTGGAGAGTAGCAAAGGCAAATGGAAATCTCATACTGTCCAAATGGCAGTGCTTTATAAGCTTATACAGGGCACATCAGGTGGTTCTTGAAAGATTTCAGCCATAGCAACACACAAGAAAGATGACACTTTGTTCACCCCATCCTTGACTGGGCTGTAACTCAGAAAAGTCGTTCTGGCCTAGTTTCTTTCCACTCTCAGTATTACCGACCGAGTTAAACTCTCACCATCCCCTCCTGGGGCTTTTGTAACTGCTTACCCTTTGGTCTACTTAGTAAGTGCTGTCCTTTTGGTCTTATCTGTGGTCATTCCATTTGTTAATCTTCTTCAAGCTTGCTTTCTTTTCTTTCTTTCTTTCTTTCTTTCTTTCTTTCTTTCTTTCTTTCTTCTTTTTTTAAGGCACTGTACACTCCCCATTAACTAACAAAGAAAAATCAGAATTCCTTACGCTGGAAAAATACTTCTTCTTAGTCTGATGAGCTTTACCTTCCCCAGTTCTTTGCCCTTTGTCTTACCCTTTGTCTTCTCCCCGGTAAACATTATGCTCTTTATGCATTTTTCACTGATTTACCAATGCAGTAAATCTTTTTTCTTAGGCTGTGCTTTGTGCCATGCTATTTTTCTTTTGGAGTCACTTCCCCTCTGTTCGCTTGGCAAACTGTGCTTCTGAGTGTCATCTTAAATGCCGTAGCTACTGTAAGGCTGCTTCTGACTCTTGTACAGAGGTAGACTCTCTGAAGCATTAAATTTATACCTCTGTCACAGTCAACATCACTTATATTGCAACTCATCTGTTTATATGCCAGTCTTCACCACTAGTCTGAGAACTCTGATAAATTTTCACTGGCAACTACTCTAGCTTTATAAACCTGGCTTTTTGGTGATACTTATCAAACTTTTGTTGAATGAACAAATTATCTTGAGAGGCCAGCCCTTCCTAAAATAAAGAGCCCAGCCTTGCTGGAAGACTTCTTTTGGAAATGATGGTCTAGAGTATTTAAACCAAATTAAATAATAAATTGTCAAAATTTAAAAAAAATCTTAGAACAATCACAAGGAGAACACAATCCTACAGAACAGATTTGATACAATTACCTACTGATTTTAGACTTTTATGCCATTTTAGTTAGAAACACTGAATGACACTTTTAACAGTTTGCCAAATATCCTAGTAAAGAAGTATTAACTCACCAAGACTTCAGTTTCCACAGAAGTAACTGCTACTGATTGATTTTCCAGAATTGACATCTAGAGTTTCCAGAATTGGCAGGATGCAAAGTGAATGTGGATTAATTGGTTACCTAGGGAGATTATATAGATCACTAAATGCAGAGGAATGAAATCAGAAATCTGAGTACCAGTAATATTTTTGGAATATTCTAAAGAAAGCGATTTTCTGCACAACCTTGTATCTGTATAGTGAATTGATGGATTGATGGCTTGCTTCTTTCTTTCTTTCTTTATTAGCATTTATTTCCTACTATTTACTTGGTTATGCTTGGGATGGTGTTATAGAAGCATGCTTGTGTATGACACTCTAACATTAGATTTAATTTTTTTAATGTTTATTTATTTTTGAGAGAGAGAGAGAGACAGAGCATGAGTGGGGGAGGGGCAGAGAGAGAGAAGGAGACACAGAATCCAAAGCAGGCTCAGGCTCTATGCTGACAGGGGCTCGAACTCACAAACCCTGAGATCGTGACCTGAGCCAAAGTGGATACTTAATCAACTGAGCCACCCAGGTGCCCCTCTAACATCATATTTAAATTAAGGCATTATCATTATCATCATTTTATATCATTTATATCATTTATATCATCATTTATATCATTGATGATCAAAATCATCAATTTTAATTGCCTTGCTCTACCCAGATCCAATAGATGCCGTGTTTTCCCACTTGAATTATACTGGTGGCTTAAGCCATTTCCTGGCTTAGTCTAAAGCAAAACAACTAAAAGAATTGAAAAATTCCCAGGTTCTAATTCATAAATCCATGGCTATTGGCATGTTGTGCCCAGGAATGCTTTTGAAAAGCCCATAGTTCCCAAATTTAAATTCTAATACTAAACATTTAATACTTCAGGGCATTGATTAAATTGTGCTTTCACACAAGTATTTCCTAAGATGCATGTGTATATTTACACATGACTTATTATTCTAGAGCATTGTGATTTTGTTTAGCAAGTATAATAACATATCATTAATTCACTTCTTAATTGAGGACTAGGAAAATATTAAAATAAGTTTCTCTGTGGCGATTCTATTCTATTAATGAAACTCTAGAATATGAACCTTGAGAAGTTATTAAGTTGTTCATATATTCATTTGGATATGTCAGAATCCATAATTCAAATTAATTATATTATAATAATAGTTAATAGGACATATTCTCACAGTTAGATTTTCTTGGAACCCCAGAAGCTTTAAAATATTAAAATTAATTATAGGTTTAGATTTTATTAAACATAGTCTCCACAGAGGAAAATAAACCTATAATGAAGACTTTGATGAAAATCTATATCAAATCTAAATATTATTTTTTGTATGTAATATAACATGAAGGGAAACAATGCAACATGAATTATTACAACACTACAAAGAGAAAACAAAAGTTATAATAAAAGCCAATATATTTTTATTATGAAAACAGAAAATGCAACCTCATAACTGTGCTAAAAGCAAATGTTTCCATGTGTATGCAACAGTTGTGCTTAGTTCTGTTGCAGTTACTTATTAGGTAACTTGTGCTTTTACGTATTCCATGGTATAATCTGTATAGCAGCCAAAGCACTGTAATATGATGTGACAGAAAATACATAGAAAACTCTATTCACTTATGTGTCTCTGATGCTTGCTTTCAGTTGAAATCAGAACTTTGAGTTAGTAATAGAATTGACAGTTGGAGGCAAGCGTGAAGCTCCTGGCTTACAGGCTTCTCCGTACCTTTGGAACGATTTTTTTTTTTTAAATAAACTATTTCTTCATACTTTTTTCTCTCCTTAACATTAATGCAATTTGAGGAACTTACTTTAATATATGTATTTCCCAGTAAATCGCATTTCCTTTTATACAAGATGCAATTTTGGAACATAGTTGGAAGGTTATGGTGTTGACTCATGAAAGTTCACTTCACCAGCTTTGTAGTTCTGTAATGTTAAATGTGTGACTGATTAACTCACAGAATCTGACACTGGGGCTCATAGGATAGCCTGTGGTGCTGTGTCTTTCAAGAAGGGCTAAATGTAGCTTTAAAGAAGTGTGCTTTATTTCAGTGAACTTAATCTAAGTGCTTTTTTTTTTGAAAGATGTTTTAATGGGATTCAAACAAATATTTTGTATTTTTTGTATAAAGAATTATGTCTTGTGAAAGAGAAAGAATTAATCTGCTGTATCTTTATTTTAACATGGTAATTTTAAACTGAAATGATAAAGATAAATTGTTCCATTGCCATTAACACCTGGGGCACTTTCTTACTCAGCGGTGTCAATAAAACAGCAAGTAAATCCAGTGCTAATGAAATGGAAGTGATGATAATCCTATCTTAAAATAAGAACAATGTAGTAATATAGGGAGGAGTGGTTCCTTTATTATATGCCCTAGGGAAACATTTCTGCAATATCATATCCCTGCTATTCATACACTTGGGGCTGATGGGAGCCAGAGATGAGTGGTAAGAGAATCTTTGTTCAATTAATTCAAGTAAAGGAAGGCTCACTACTTCATGAGTTCTCAATTCACTTGAGACATTGACAACTCCATTAGCAGACTATAGTACTGAAATGTTTCAGATGTACCTGAGTCACAGATCTACAAAATTAATTTTGAACACCAGCAAAATAATAAGAAAAACAATAATAATAGTATTAACAATAATAATAATTTGAATTCAAATCTTTGAAAGTCATCAGGTGTACTTCCTCCTTGCTGTACTAATAAAAGTTAAAGTACATGATTTTAGTGGCGGTTAAAGGTCTAACAATGTAAATAAGAGACTATACCCTTCATTTTGAGAGAAGGAATGAATAACGCTTCTCACTCCACTACTCTGCCCTAACTTATAGCTGTTGAAATTTACTGATTAACATCAGTACTACATGTTCCATCTATTATGAGTTAGACATGCTTTGAAGTCCTTAGGTTCTGCGTCAACTAAACTGTCATGTCTGTACCTTCATAAAACCAGATGGAGAATATTTGCTAATTTATCATTTCAAAGAAAGTTTAAAAAGTTGTCTCTTCTAGGTGTGATGACTGATGATCAGTTCATTTCTGTAGATAAGTAGGCCAAGTTTGTGACAGACTATGGAACTATAAAATAAATGGGATACAATATTTTGTTGAAAATATTTACTCATAATTTCTTTAATTCTAAGTGTTGTGCTCTGCTGTAGTCATTGGACTCTAAGGTAGTTAGATGACTGACAGTCTCTTTAGATAAAAATTAATCAGGTTGACCTCAATTTGCTAGTGCGTAAAACACAAGTAATAAGAGATACACAAAAATATTACATTATAAATGATATTCTGAGGGGATTGAAAAATCTGGTAATATTTTTAAGCCCAGTGAAGATGAGTTGCTAGTAAAGAAGAAAATTATTTTATTTGATGTCTGGACGGGGGGGTGGGGTGGTGCTGAAAGTTCTTTGGCAGACCAATAATTCTATAAGGAAAAAAACAAAACAAAACAAAACTTAACCAGCTACTTCAACAGTGTTTTTTATTTGCCATCTACCCCGATTACAACAAACGTGAGCTACTTAATGCATTTATGTATTCATTATTTTAGTATTTATTGCAGGCTAATCATGTGGCTGGCTCTTACCTAGGGACCTTCTGAGGTATCCAATTCTTTCTCTCAAGAATCTTAGACTGTAGAGGGAAAAAAAGAACTACAGGAACACAAAGAGTTATAGTAATAGCAGTATGTGATAATTGCTAATTGCCATATATATGGTATACACGTGCTATGCATTTTAAATATTTTAAACATGTAAATATATTGCAATAGTTTAATATTCATAATATTAAAATGCCATATATGTTTTAATTTTGAAGCCATGTAGCAATACATTTTCCTCTTCTGCAAAAAGGAATGATAAAAATAAGACCTAACCCATAGAATTTTCTTGAGATTAAATGGGGTAATAAAAGTTCCTATTACAGTATCTGTTCAATAGACATCAATTATTATTGAAGATTTCTAATCAGTATTTTTTAAATGTAGTTCATATTCCTATGAATATGTCTTCTACAGATTTTAGTTAAAAATGTATGTAAAATTTTTGTCCATAAATTACACATTTTCAATTTTCTTCCTCTATCCCTTCAGCCATACTTCAGATATATACACAAAAAATATCATTATTTTCTTTAGTGGCATAATAGGCAATGAAGAGTATAAGGGAAAGAGGAAGTAATATTAGAAATACTAAAAAAAAAAAGAAGTCCCTGTCCTCAGGAAGGCAGCATTTTGCAGTAAAAACAATATTCCCTAGAGATTAGAAAACAGGTTTCTGCTAACTGGGAGAGTAGTCTTGGGTAAGTCATGTCATTATGAACCTTACTTTCTTCTTCTGTAAAAATAAGAGGCAATAGACTAGATGGTTTTTAAGTGTTATGATTCTAAGAATCCTACAATATGTACCTGGTGTGGACAAATATATTACAAAGATTTAACGAAAAATTGCCACACAACCAAAAGGAAGTGTATTTAAATCATAGAAGCAAATGAGTTTATTCTTAATCTTTCATAAAATTTCACATTTTAAAAGAAAAAAAAAATACAAGAGACTAAAATGGTCTGCAAGCTGCAGATGAATTATAATTTTGTAACAGCTCTGCTATCTCATCTACTCTGGGTTCAAAGCCATGTTCTGGTTCTCTTTAGAGAACATGCTATTTTGGGATTTATCCCAGCTAATAATCAATGCAGAGCCCTGTGGCAAAAACTCAACACAGATGCTTAGATGGATGCTGATCTCATGATGTCTCCAGAATCACTACCTCTGGTTTAGCTACCGATAAATGAATGTTTGAGTAGTTTAATACACAGGGGCTGAAAGCAAGTAGAGGTGGCGTCCCCAAGCGATGTCAGAAATGATAAATGCTAAAGACCTAGAAATGTGGTTGTTGATGGTCTGCGATAGTGTTCCAGCACAGTCCGTCCCGGAAACTGACAGCTGGATATCAAAGTGAGAAAGATCACTTTTAGATTTTTATGTAATTAGCAGAAAAAAAGCCTTTCCACAGGAACTATAGATGGATTTAAGCAGTATGTTATGTGGAAGTTATTTGCAAAGGCTATAGGGATTTGTGGTTTTGTGAGAACTGCTAACACACTTGCATGGTAGATTTTATATATCAGAGAAGATGATACTAGCTGGACATTGCTCTGAGATCAAGAATTTATAAATCTGTTAATTGCTCAGCTTAACCTCATTGTATTACCTAATTTTTCTCATTAAATAAATCTTTTTGGATGTCTGCTGGTGAGAGCCTGGATGACAGAGACCAATGCTCTATTCTTTCTGTCTTTTTGCAGTCTGGGAAATGCCCAGCAGAGTAATTAGTACATGATAGGGCCACAATAAAAAAGCTTTATATTTAAAAATGCTTTCAAACTCATTTATATACCATTTTTTCTTACAACAGTCTCATAATGAAAACAAAACCAGATATTATCCATGTTTTACGTAAGAAAAAAAAAGGTCCACAAATTTATTTAAATTACTCATTCCTCCTAAGTGATAGTACTTAAATCCTTTTCTCCTCTTTTTAAACTTAAGCTTTGGCCATCGTGTCACCCTGATTTTTCCCCATTTCAGCATATATGCTATCTTGTATTCAGAACCCCAAATAGTTTCTTTTGTGTGACATCACTAACAAGGAGGTGAGCCAGAATGCAAGCCTGTAGCTAAATAAAAATTATTATATTATTATGGAGTTGGGAATAAGACTATACTGAAAATAAAAGTATGTTCTACCAAACGCATTAAATGGGACTATAGTTTGTCTCTGGAGAACCTACCCAAAGAGATTCCTGGCTTAATTTATGCCAGTTGCTTTAGGCATTAAAAAAAGGTAATCATAGAAGGAGCTTATTAGAGAGTTGAGGGAAATTAAGTGTGAGGAACACCTGACAGCATGAGAAGAAATGCTCTTCAGTAACAATAGCAAAGACATATTTAAAAATCAGCTTCTATTTAGTAGACTGAGAAATAAACTAGTTTCTGACAGGCAAGAGACAAGTCACTTTTTTCTCCTCGATAGATATCTTGCCCTCATTGGTAAAATGTATATAGCAATGTGAAATTTCTTCTTGTACTAAGTGGAAAGGTTGGCATGGTTGTAGGTATATTTAACCTTTGATGTATTGACTCCATATAGTTTGAACAAGCCATTTGGATATCTTTTGTGGATAGCTTTTTTGTTGCATCTAAAATAATCTTATAATAGCAATATCATTAATGATAGCAGACTTGGTTTCTATAGCCACTTCTTCCTGGATAGTGGCTACTGCAGACTATGTGTCACTGTTCTGACAAAGCTCCAAAATGCATGCACATTGCTTTGGGCCCAGAGGGCAAGCCAAAATTTCCTGGACACTCTTGAATTTAGTTATATATTTGTTCCTCTCATCAGACAGCAAAGCTCTGTAATAACTTTAAATAAGGTCAGTACTGAAGCATAAAGTCTGGTAAAACAAAACAAAAAAAATAGAATCTACAGAACTGGGTATTATGGGATTTCATTTCTAGCTCTAATGATATATAGTATTATGAAAGATATCGTAGTTTGTCTAAAATTTTACTTGTGATAAATCTTCCCTTTACTTACTGTACTTCCACCTAAGCTTTCTTGCCACCTCTCTACAATTCTGGAGCCTTGTCTATGCTTGAATGTCCTTGATTCCCTTTGTCCTTTCTTTATCAGGCCTATTATAATGTTAGGACCATAAGTGACAGCTTAATTATGAGGACCGTAAGTGACAGCTTAATTATGAAATTCTTATGAAAATATTAAATCTATCTTCCTATCTAAACCTAATTGATATGTTTCTCTTCCATTGAGAATGAGCAATTAATAAAAGTATTGGTGGAATAACTCATACTAAGATCTTTATAGTTTTTCCTAAGTGAATTTGTAATGTGTAGGTCAGTCCTTGCACTTAAGCAGGGTGTCATTGCCTAAACCCCCAACTAATAGTGAAATTCATATTAGCACATATTGTGCTTCAGTAGTGGGGAGCGTTCATATATTAGCATGCATTCTAAGCATTTTTCAAGCACAGTGTCTTGGGTAATCACCTACTCCACTCTCCCTATAAAGCCAACACTTCCTCCAATTCCAAGATGTGCATTAGAGAGCCCAGCTGCTGTCGGCCTACCAGGCATGCAGCCAGGTGGCTATAAGCCTGAAAGTTTCAGTGCCAGAATGTCACAGGATCCTCTCAAAGTTATTTGGTAAAGTGTAGATTAAGATTACCTACAGTATCTGCTTTCTTCTCCTTACAGAAATATGTCATAAGAATAAATGAGATAATTTAGGAGAGGCACTTTAGATCCTAGGAAGAAAATGCATTCTATTTATCCGGGTTATTGTTGTTTTTAGTATTATTAATAAATGCTACATTGCAGTTGCCCTGAAGATAAGGTGTGACACATTAATATTACTGTATTTGGATGTAAAGTTTGTATAAAATTGGTTGCAGTTTGCTTCCAGGCAACCAAGATATGGTGGGATCTCTCATTTACAAACAGACTCTAAGTCTGTTTGTAATGTAAACAATTTGCTTTGTAAACAAACAGCATTTTTCATAGTTGACATATTGTAATTTCCAATAGAAATGTAAGCTAAATTGATGAATTCATTAGAAAGCATATAGTAAGGTGATTATCATTTATTTCTAAGGAATAAATACTACACGAATGCCTAGTTTGTTTCCATCTTTATTGTTTTCATACTGTGCCAAACAATGAAGAAACCCCACATAACCAAAGGAAAAAAAATAAGCAAATAGGAGCTTGTGAAGTGGAGAAAAAAAAAAGAAAAAGAAAAATTTGCTACAGAAAAGGCTATTAATTTAAATTCAATGTTCTCTTTTTTGTGCATGAACAGAGGGCGGATTCTTTTCTGCTCTGAGGCATTCCTGTATTCATGTTTTCTCAGATTAACTCTCTTACTTCCCCAATTGCCTAAATCCTACAGAGAGCCACTAGTCAAGGCTGCTCAACTTCAGAGCATAAATGCACGCTCTAAACAGCAGGAGGTCTGAGACATTACTTTAGCCATATGACAGGCTAACATTTTTTCCCTTTAATCATCTCCCTCTTCATTCTCATTGGATCATTTGTATCTGACAGGGAACAGCCTACCTCCTAGAACAGGAATGTCCTTATTTATCCTTGAACCAGACCCTACAGAAGCACAACTTCTTCTTCAAGGACAAGTTAGGGATTTTGTTTCACGTTTGACATTTCTGGATTGAGAAAAGATAGAAAGTTTTTCCTCCATGCCTAATTTTTTTTTTCCCTGTAAAGAAATAGGCTGAGTTCCTTGTTTCAAATGTTAACGTGTTACAAAAGCATCATAACCCACCAAAACAATGTTTTAGAAAAAATTCATATAATAAGACAAAAACATAATAATGGTCTTGATATAATCCTTATACAGGTATAAATCTCTTTGAATTCAAATGTATGTACCGAATTGATAATCCCTTAATATTAGAAACTGATATGTATTATCTTTATGAATAGTTATAATGAGAATACCATTTTCATATCTGTATTGTAATAGCACTATCAATATAATGTATTCATATTGTTACAGTTGGAAATGTTAATTCAAATCTATATTATTTTACCAGAAAATACAAAAAGGATGCCAAAATATGTTTTAAGATGGTGAACCCTTAAGACCTGAGATATTTGTATTTATATTTCTAAATAGTTTGGCAAAAAAATAGAGAAGGAATATAGATATTTTGTTAAAAAGATGAATACTTTAAAATTCCATGATTAATTTATTACTATAAGAAATGGAATTTATTTCCCTCTATGCTTGAGATAATTTATGGCAGGAAATTACTCACCTAGGAAACCACCAGTTATCTTAGACCATTATGCTGTCTTGTCGTGCAAGCCTCTCCAAAGTTTAGGGTATTTTTTTTTTTTCTTATAAATCACTGATTGTGGATCAGTGCTCATAGTAATATTTCTGAACCTGAGATGGGGTGGTGAGGTAAGGGTAAGTTAAGGATCTCCTGTATCCTCCTTTCTATTAGAAATGACTACAGGGACGCCTGGGTGGCTCAGTTGGGTAAGCATCCAACTTCGGCTCAGGTCATGATCTCCTGATTCATGAGTTCGAGCCCCACATTGGGCTCTGTGCTAACAGCTCAGAGCCTGAAGCCCGCTTCAGATTCTATGTCTCCCTCTTTCTCTGTCCCTTTCCCACTCATACTCTGTCTCTTTCTCTCAAAAATAAACTAACATTGAAAAAAAATTAAAAAAAAAGAAGTGACTACAATCTGCAGAGAAGAAATTTGAGGCTCCTTTATAGTATCAGTGGTTCTATGTTGTGGGCAGAGTTCTGCAGTAGTTGCTGAGCTGTATTCAAAATTTATAAATTCTTAAGGTTTACTCAACAGATCTTTAATGTAGTAAATTGTTTTTGTTTTTGAATTGTGGATCCTTGGATGCTAGGACATAAACACACACATAAATCCCTTTATATTTGAATATTTGTAATTATAGAGCAATATTTCATCTGTAATTGGACTTTGACCCAAATACAATAAAATATGTTTGTTTTCTTGTTTGTTCATTTGTTTGTTTGTTTTAAATAAGAACCATGTATTTAACGAAATCTTGTATGATTATCAGGCCATTTCTATGACAGTGTAGGCTTTTCTTCTCAAAAATCTAGGGAGTGACTTTCCCATCTTTGTATGCATGATGTTCCTAGTGTAATCAGTGGAACTAAACAAAGTTGTCTATTCCACCTCATGGAGCCTAGGGTTCTTGTAGATGAAAGAAAGAATGAAAGTAAGGGTAGGGGCACCTGGGTTTCTCAGTTGGTTAAGTGTCTGACTTTGGATCGAATTGTGATCTCACGGTCTGTGAGTTCGAGCCCCGCATCAGGCTCTGCACTGACAGCTCAGAGCCTGGAGCCTGCTTCGGATTCTGTGTCTTCCTCTCTCTCTTCCCCTCCCCCCGCTCATGCTCTGTCTCTCTCCCTCTCTCAAAAATAAATAAACATTAAAAAAAAAGAAAAGAAAGTATGGGTAAAAAACATGATTTCCACCATTGGGTGGAATATACATGTATATATATTGGTTAAGAATCCATTGCTGTATATTGAAACAACTAAATGGTGAATAAATTCAAGAGAAGAAAATGTGAGGACTTGAGTAAATGATGGTGTCCTTGAAAGAGATGATGCACAGTCTGGCCTAGAAGGATATCTAGGTATGAATTGGTAAGGAGTATTCTAGAAGGAAAGAACATTAAGAGGGGATGATGAAAGCATTGACTTCATTGTAGCTGTGTGTGTGTATATTAGAGAATAACTGTTTATCCAACCTTGAATTTGATAGGTTAAGTTAGCTTATGGCAAGTCTTGAAAGCTGTACAGAAAGGTCTGCACTTGATGTGGTAGACAATAGGATACTATTGCAAATTATTGAACTGAACATGATAGCAGTACTTTTGGAAAAGTATTAAACCAGTGATAATAATAAAAACTTTTGAGAGAAAAGATTCTGGAAAGGTAACCAGATTTCATGCATTGAAAAGATGATGATGGTTGGATAGCATGAGAAAATAATGTGCATACATCATGTCTTGAAGGGTTTTGTCACTGCTAGAAAACCAAAGAGCATTGGAAGAGAGAGAAAATGAAAAGCTCCCTGCCCCCCTTTGAGATGTTTAAAATTGAAGGAGTCCTTGGGGAGCCTTGGGTGACTCAGTTGGTTAAGCATCCGACTCTTGATTTTGGCTCCGGTCATGATCTCATGGTTTGTGAGATTGAGCCGATGTCAATCTCATGATTGAGGTGCTAACATGTGCTAACAGGCTCTGTGCTAACAGAACTTGGGATTCTCTCTCCCTCTCTATCTCTACCACTCCCCTGCTCACATGTGCTCTCTGCATCTCTCTCTCTCAAAATAAATAAATAAACATTTTAAAATTGAAGGGCTCCTTAATGTGCCTCTAGTAGGAATGAAAGGAGATGTTGAAGAAAGCCTGATGCAAATGTTAAAGAGGGATGGGGAAGAATTGGAGGCTAGGTTTCCAGAGACAGTAGGAACTGATGAGCCTAGAATATTGATGGAAAGAAACTGAGTCAAAATGAGAAAATAGACAGGAACAGTGCTTTCTAAGAGTCCGTGAGACAGAAATTTCTAGTTATAATCATGACTGATTTTTAAATGATAACCCAGAGCACTAGAAGGTCTTGGATGCTTTCTAAATCTTCAGTGATTAAGTTATGCTCAATTTACTTTTCTTGGATATTAATGTAAGTCAATTCTATGAAAACAAGTAAACCACATGCACATATATAAAAACTAAATAGCAACCAGAATATATGAAAGTTGAACACCCCTTTTCCTTACAAGAATGGCTAATAAGAGTATACTATTGCTTATGCCAAACAAGCCTTATAAATTATATAATTTATTCAATATAATTCTGAAGTTTGTTTTTCTATTTTTTAAATTTTTGCTATGAAAGCAATCTTTTAAATTTAAACTAACTTTTAAAAAGATTTTGTCCAACACACTTGCAGGGGCATCATATTCTTTTATATTAAACTTTGAAATGAAAGAAAAATAAATAGTTGATAGACTTAAGAAAAAAATTCAAATGCCTTATATTGTTTCTGTTTGAATTCCATCATTTATGCTATTAGGGCTATGTTGTTCTTAATGTAAATAACCAATGTAATTTTTTATGTACAAGGCTAACATAAGGCCAGGGTTGGGCTATTATCATATTTATTTCTTATGTGAAATTACTGTAAGAGAGACAATAACTTATTAACAGAAGGTAAATGCTTCTTTAAAATTTGATTTCTGTAGGAAAAACATGATGTGTGCAATCAAATATTTGTAATATACAAGCATAACTTATCTTAATAATTGAGAGACCTTTGTTTAATTAGATGAGCGTTGTTGTTAACCAGTATAAACAGGATCCTAATTAATGAGTTGTTGACATTCCAATTTTGCAGTTATTTTTCATAATTTTTCATGGTATATTTTTGATTCTTACATAAACAAAAATTAGAAAGAAAAAAGTTCAGGAGTAGTGATAATGACTCTTTCAGAAAATGGACTAAACTAATATCTATCATTCAGTGAGTGCTTGCTTTATGCCAAGGCATCATGGTAAGTTCTTTACATGTGGTATTTGATTTTTTTCAACACCTATGAGGTAAATGTAATATTTTACCCACTTAAATTGAAAAAATGACTTGGGGAAAGCTCAGTAAATGCCCCTATGTTACACAGTTACTAAATGTCAGAACCAGTTTCAAATCCAGGTATGAGTGATTTTCATAATCATGACCTTAACCACTTTCCTATATTTCTTTTAAAAATTATTTATTTATTTATTTATTTATTTATTTATTTATTTATTTTGACAGAGGGAGAGAGAGAGAGCAGAGGAGGGGCAGAGAGAGAGAGGGAGGGAGGGAGAGAGAGAATCCCAAGCAGGCTCACATCAGCCCAGAGCCTGATGTGGGACTCGATCTCACAAACCATGAGATCTTGATCTGAGCTGAAACCAAGAGTTGGAGACTTTAACCAACTGAGCCATCCAGGTGCCCCGTGTTTCTTTTTTGATGTATGTTTCAGAATGAAGACATTAATTGCTTAAGAAGGTACTATAAGTGGTCTCCTGATATTTGTGACCAGGGAGACAACAAACAAAAAAGTATATAATCATGTATAAAATCAGGGAAATTTAAACCTGGGAACAAAATTTTGAATTCATGTAATCCAGACCCTCTGATTGAGAAAACTCAGACACAAAATGACCAAATGGTATTACAGACAAGTCACATCAAACATTTAATTTATCAGCCCTGTGGTAAAAGCCGAAAATGTCATGAGACCAGTCCCCTACTGCATTAAAAAGATAGCGGAAGAGGGGAAATTTTGTTAGAGAACACACAGAGAATTAAGGATCTAGTCACCAAGTACTTCTCCTCAGCTTTTCAAAGGAGGAAAAAAACTGTAACTAGGCAAAATTTAATTTTAAATTTATAAAAAAATTATCGAACATCTTCAATGCACCAGAACTAATATTAGGTACTTCCACATTTATTATCTCATTTAATCCTCACCATCACATTTGGAGCTATTAGGATTGATATTAAATCGTGTTGACAAACATATTAATTTTAGACTAAGCCACCAATTCCGCATTCACAGTTGGAAATTATTAAATCTTTTTTTTTAATTTTTAATGTTTATTTATTTTTGAGAGAGAGACAGAGTACGAGTGGGGGAGGGGAAGAGAGAGAGACACACACAAAAATTCCAACCAGGCTCCAGGCTCTGAGCTGTCAGCACAGAGCCCTATGCAGGGGCGGCAGGGGGGTGGGGCTCGAACTCAAGGATAGTGAGATCGTGACCTGAACCAAATTCGGACACTTAACCGGCTGAGCCACCAGGCACCCCAATTATTAAACCTGAATAACAGTCTGTTGTGAATAGTAATGTTTTGCCAAATTGCTTTTAGTTAAACATGCCTTGGGTATATCTAAGTACTTCTTAAGCCATCAGGTTGTTTATATTACTATACAAGTTTTTATATCCCACAATGTCATGCTATAACTTCTGGGTGATTTATGGAAACCTTAAGAATGATTTTGATTACACATGACTTTTTTATGGTGACTTTGTAATTTAATTGTCAAAGAAGAGAAGACTATATATGCAGATCTTCAATTTATGATGGGGTTACATCTGGATAAAGCCATCATAACTGAAACTATCATAAGTCAAAAATACATTTAATACACCCAACCTACTGACATCATGCTTTAACCTAGCCTACTTTAAATATACTTAGAACAATTACATTAACATACAGTTGGGAAAAGTTATCTAACACAAAGCCTATTTCATAGTAAACTGTTGAATATCTCACATTATTTATTGAATACTGTGCTGATTTATTGAATATAGAATGGTTGTAAGTGTCTTGGAGTTTACCCTCATGATTGTGGGACTGACTGAGCTGTGGCACTGCTGATGTCCAATATCAGCAGAGTCTCACTGCATGTCACTAGCACAGGGAAAACTTCAAATTCAAAATCTGAAGTATGGTTTCTACAGAATGCGCATTGCTTTTGTACCAATATAAAATCAAAAAATTATAAAGTCAAAACATAATTTATCAGGGACTGTTGGTAGTTATTAGAACAAAAATATTAAGTAAATGTATACATGAACCAGAATCAAAGTTTCGAAACCATTGTTTCCTACATCATAGTTCTCAGACAACCTACATCATAATTACCTGAGCTGTCACTGAATATGCGGATTTCCTGAGTCCAACTCAGACCAATCAAATCATAATCTCTGAGGGCTGGACTCCTGAATCTACGTTTTTAACAAATCTTGTGGGTGATTTCTATGCACACTAGAGTTTAGAAGCCTTGTTCTGTATTTTCAGTCCAAAACTTAAGGGGGTGGGGAGGTGGTTAAGTTAGTTAATTCTTATTGTTGGAATCAATTATGCTTTCTTTTTTTCGAAGACTGTGTATATGTCTACATGCTTGTGCATGTGTATGTGTACGTCAAGGAGGGAAGAAAAAATAGAGTGCCTCTCTCAACCTCACATGAAGAAAAGTTTTGTACAACAAAATTATGTAAATAACTTCAAGAAGAGATGTCCCATTTGAATACATTTGTACTCATTTTTGATTCCGCTATCCACACAATCCCTCTTAGTGAATAATTGGTGTCTTGTTCTCTTTTGTAATACAGTCTTTGAATTGCAGTCATGGAAATCATCTTAAAAGGTCATCTTGTCCTTCCCTTGACCTCCAAGTTTAATATATTTGAAATTCTATTTTTAAAATATTTCCACAATTGCAATGTTCTGAAATCCCTTGGGGACCCATTTAGTGGTGAGCAGTCTTTTCAATTATCAAAAGCTCCTTTCTTTATTCCCTTGTTTTGCTATTAAGATTCATTTTTCTCTGGTATGTTTTCCACAAAAATGAAAATAGCCAGCCACCATAATCCATGGAATAACCCTTCATTGAAGAGCATTAATAATGGCCTTTCAACCAGCTCTTCTCTAGCCTAAGTAATATAAAGCTTTTTAACCCTTTTTGGAATTCTCATTTTCTAACCTTTCAGTTATTTTTCTTCCTCTATCCTTAACTGTCTTCATCCTTCTTAAGTTCTGGGGTGTGAAACTAGACGCAGTAGGATCTCACCAGTGATGAATATAATAGGAGGATTACCTTGCTGTTCTTATTTACTCTATTCCTATTTATGCATCCTGTAGAACTCTGAGAGGTTCAGATAAGATGTAAATGGGTGTCCTGATGCTCATGGTCTTGAATAATTTCATAGCACTTTTCATAAAGATATGGATGTTATTTCCAGGAACCTGGGTAGTTTGTATCATAGGTAATTACTTTCTGCCTATCTATAGCATTCTAAGTTTCAATTAGATGGATTATTCTTCACTTCTACTGGTAATGCCATTATTGCAAAAAGTTCTTTGAGCAGAACAGAACAGCTCTGCATTTTAACAGAGAGAGAAAAGACTACTTTATATATGGTCTGTAAAGAGGCTAGCATTTCCTTAAGTGTATGAAATACAGTGATACAGAGTCCTGCTTTCCATCCTAATGTGCACTGTCCAACATGCTTTTTATATTTTCCTTTTGTATCCTTATCTTGCTTCATTATCCTAAATCCTAACAGGAAAATCTTCCCTGATAATGGCTTTTATTCTCCAATTTCAGTGGAATTTTAAGTCAAAGATGTTTAAAATAGAACATGAAATTGGCAAAGCTGTAAGTTATATTTACACCTGTTTCATCAATTTAACTAAAAATGCAGAGGACTTACTTTTGTTTTTGCTTTTTTGTTGGTATTGTCTAGTTCTATATTGGAATAGGTGGATGAAATTACATATTCATTGTTCTATAAACATATTGAATACTTATTATGGCAGTGCATACAACCAGTTTAGCTGTTGTCAGAAGGTCTAAAACAATAAGCACAGTCTGGCTTTTTGTGTATTCTCTCTTTTATTTTCTATTGAAATAGGATTTCTTTTTGCCTTTTTTTTTTTTTTTTTTTAAGTTGTCTTCAGTGTTATCCCATTTATTTGAGTCCAGGACTTTTCTTTTGGCATTCCCCGTCACTCAATCCTGAAATTTCAGGTCTTTGTTTTAACTCATTAGGCTCTACATGCAGTTCAGACACTTTTTGAGAGAGGAGACCAGAGGACCTGTCCAGCCAGTTGTTGTTCAGAAGGGTGACTCTATTAGCACATCTTTATCATCTCTTTCCTTAGCTTTTTCCTACTTTTCACTCTGCTACATCCTTTGCATTCTCAAGTGGACTTATGGGAATTTAAAGAGATTTTACCAAGGCAGTGAATGTTTCTGAACCCCATCTTAAAACATAAATGTCATCTTGCCATTCCCATACCTTTAACAGAAACTACTGCCTATGGGATAAAATCTACACTCGTTTTGTATGCTGTGTCAAAATATCCCCACTTTCAGTTTCTCTGCCCTCTTCCACACACACCCCCAAATTGCTATTTTCTAGTTTATGCCTGCTATCTCCCTTTTGCTCTTACATGTATCCTGAAATGGATGAAAATTATATAATTAGCCTTCTATTAAGATGCAGCTCAGACATTTAATACATTTATAAAGTTTCTCTACCTTCCATTCACAGGACTTTGTTTCTTTCTTTATGTTCCTATGGCTGTTTAAAAAAATGTTTGTGGGGATTAAGAGTACACTTACGATAAGCACTAAGTAATGTCTAAAACTGTTGAATCACTATACTATATACCTAAAACTAATACAGCACTGTATGTTTACTGGAATTAAAAATTAAAAAAAAATGTTTGCTATAATATTTAACATTTTTATTAACATTTTTGGTTTAATAATCTGCTCTTAGCTCTAGAAAAATGTGCTTTTAGATGCCAGGAGTATATAATCATTCAATATCATTCATTCACTCATTCAATATTTTCTTAAGATGTGCTAGATGTGCAGTACTGTTGTATGATGTAATGCTGATGAAGAAAACAAAAGGGGCTATGTTTTCATGTTGCTTTATTTTTTTTTTTTGAGAGGAAGAGACAGCAAGTGGACAAATAAATAAGTTTATTTAAGGCTGTGATAGAAAATAAAACAGGCTAATGTAATAAAAAGATAAAAAGGCATTCAGATTTTGTGCTAAATTAAGAAAACTGTTCAGCAAAAGCATATCTGAGGGTGGATCCTTAAGTTAGAACCTAAATGACGAGAATGTGTTAGCTATGTGAGAGTCTGGAAGAAGAGAGTTTAGACAGAGGAAGAATACAAATTTAGGCGCAAACAGCAGGAATGAACTTGGTGATTTGAGGAACTGAAAGAGGACCATTGTGACAAAAACACAGTGAAGGTGAAGGGGCGTTGTCAGAGGTAACATGGGAGATGTAGTCAAGAACCATACAAACTGTTTTTAGTAGAAGTTCTTCAGCAAGTTTTTGAAATGAATAGAATTAGACTTGAAATCAATTTAATATTTTAATTGTGTAATAAAGTCCATAGGATGAAAATGAAATGGAGTCGTAGTTTTAGATCCATAACCTTTAACTATTTCAATCCAATAATGGCCAAAGTACTGTTGCAAGCAGTATAGTATAGTACTAACATCAGAGACAATGTACAAAATATGTCTGAGGCCATTACAAATGATATTATTATAGACAGGTTAATCATCCATACTTCTCTTTTGTGATCTGAAATAATTTTTAAAGAAGAAAATAAAAAGGCTTTTGATGTCAAAGGAAGAGATGTATTAAAGGTATGGAAACAAATAGGGTAATTTGTGAATATAATTCTATGGATATATTAAAAATGAATCTGACTATATAATCTTCTAAAGGATAGGAACTATGCTTGCTTTTTAGTATATTTACTTAATATCTTCTATATAGATATTTAATTAAATAAAAATATATACCCTAAATTATATTTTTGAAGTTCACCATTGTTTCCTTAAAAATAAAAATTATTTTTAAAAACCTCAAAAATTGAAGTATATGATTTTTTTATTAGCCTCTTCATAGCAATGTTAAAAATTTCTTTTACTTTTCTATAAAATAAGTTTGGATCAACTCCAAAATAATTTTGTGCATTTTTTCTCATTATTTTTTTATTTTTATTTTTTATTTATTTTACATATATGATATATATTTTGTATTTATTTTATTATTATTTATACTAAATAATCATCAGGGGTAGCCTGTCATAATTAAGAAGCAGAAAAAAAATCATGAAATAATATTCTAAACACAGAAAATTTCAAAATTATAGGACTTTTTTTTTCCATGAAGCATGAAGCAGATGGTGGAGATCACTTTGGTTCTTGATGAGTGGGAGTAGGAACATCTCCATGCTGTACCGTGAACAAGTGTCAGCTAACAAGTACATATTTAGTGTAAAATTTGACGGAACCTAATATTCCACTTTCAGAGTGAAGTGTGTGTGCTCAAATACTCCCCATTTTGAGATTCTCTAATGATGTCTGATCCATATTAAAGTCTGGGAATTCCCTGCAATATTTCATTAGACTTGTCAACCAGATTTATTCATAAATGAGAATAAATGAGCATGTCAGCATAAGTTATTGTGGTAATTTGTGAAACTGTTAATGAGATATTTTCAGAGCTCGTAAAAGGGGAGAACTATGTCATTAAATTACTGCACAATAATTTTATTTTGATATAGTAAGTGAGCCAATATTTTATCAAAAATGACACCCTGATGCATCGGTGGACTGAAGATGAACAATTAAACGTTTCTGTGAAAGAGGACTGATGTTATTTAGAAGTAGTTAAGACTTACAAAGGAATGCAGAGTTTTAAAAAAAAAGGTGATTAGTTTGAATTAATTAGATATGTTTTTAACATTTTGGAAAGTAATTCATACATATTAGGAAGGAAATCAATAAAAAGTTACCAAAATTATAAAAACAAAGCAAAACAAAACATACACTCAAACATTTTACAGTGTAACAAGTATGTGGTGTTCTTGTTAATAGACCCAAACACTAAGAATTTACAAGATCAAAGGATAAACAAGTCATACTAGTGAGACTACAGAGATAATCAGATAATTATGGATGCTACATGTGGGCTCTGCGTGCCGTGAGGAAAGAAGGAAAATGACATGGACCCAAGAGAAGGAAGAATGTGCGACTTTACCTTAGTTTGGACAATGTTTAAAAATAAACTATACAGGGGCGCCTGGGTGTTAAGCGGCCGACTCCGGCTCAGGTCATGATCTCCCGGTCTGTGAGTTCAAGCCCCGCATCGGGCTCTGTGCTGACAGCTCAGAGCCTGAAGCCTGTTTCAGATTCTGTGTCTCCCTCTTTCTGACCCTCCCCATTCATGCTCTGTCTCCCTCTGTCTCAAAAATAAATAAACGTTAAAAAAAATAAAATAAAATAAAAATAAACTATACAAGCATGCTAACAGGAAAGGGAGAATGGTGATATTGGCAGATACCACAGGACCTTCTATCAGAAGGAGGGGAAGCATGTGCTATTTGCATGGAAAACATCACCACCTGAGTGAAGAAGAGGAAGCACCTCTTGTTTACTAGACACTTGTATTGGCAATGTAGGATTTGTGAAGAAACCAGTTCATTGAGTGTGCACTGTTCAGTTCTCTAGTGTCATTTCTATGGGATCCACAGATCCAGTACAATTTTTGTGATGCCTCTAGAGCATTAATTAATGACTAAATCATCAAGGTCTACAAACCTCAAAGATAGTACACAAAATGTTCACAGCCTCTGTACACAAGGACGTAGTGTCAAAGCAGGAAAACATGCATGTAGATAGGTCTTCATGATACATCATTATAAGTATAACTCATACTCTTTCCTTTTAGTTGTGGTTTCATTTTGTCTCCCTTAATGTAGATGAACATCTTTCTAAAATCTCTCCTACCTGTGGCTTTTATTCAACTCAGTAAGAAATCATTACTGGCTCTCTTCCCTAAATAAAAGCTAGGTGAGACCCATAAGGCTTGAAGTAGACTAATCTTAATAAACCTGACTGATAGGATAATCATCATTGATTTCATAGGAAAATGTCTGTTGGGTGCTTACTGGTTATAGGGCCTTAGGTAAGGAGCTGGGAATGCACTTAGAGATTCCTTGCTCTGGAGAGCCTATAATTTAAGTATTGAGATAGGAGACACATATCAAAAGAAAAGTGAGTTATTAAATGAGTGCATTAAAAAGTGCCATAATTCTTTAGGAAGACCACAGACATAGAGGTATTTGATAATTAAGAAGACTTTGTGGAGCTGAATGTTCAGTTGGGACATAAAGCAAAGGCAGTAATAACTTTAGCATGCTTTTCAGTTGTACAAAAATTTTGTATGTGTTATTTAATTTGCTTGTTATAATAACCATGAACATTATTAATTTGCTCATTTTTTAAGCTGCTGAAACTCAAGGAATTTTATAGTACAGTTGGGAATCAAATTTAGGCATTCTGTTTTCTTACTGATTCTACTTGTAATACAGTGCTATTTAATGGAGGACTTAGACCATCAAGTAGGCTTTTTCTGGGAAACTTCATTATCGAAATCATGGAGGTTGTATAATGGTAAACAATATGGGATCTGGTGTTCACATCCTGGCTTTATTCCATTTTATCTACGTGACCTCTGACAAATTGTTGCACCACTGTTTCATCTATAAATCATAGAAAATATTACTCAGTCATAGGGTTGTTTTAAGGATTAAATGACCTAGGATTTAAGGATTAAATGACTTAGACTAGTATCTAGCATGTATTAGGCTGATACTTCTCAAATTTGTGGTTTTAGGACCTTTTACAAACTTAAAAATTATTGTGCACCTTAAGGAAATTTTTATGTGTGTTCATAGCTATCAGTATTTGCCATATAAAACGTTTAAAATATTTCTGTATGAATTAATTAAAATTATAATAATAAACCCACTGCAAGCTAAAATAAATAACATTTTTAAGGAAAAATACCATATTTTTCAGCCAAAAATTTTTAGTGAAAAGAATGGCATTGTTTAGACTGTTATATTTTTTTAAGTCACTTATCATTTGCCTCTATGAATATAGAGCTGGATTATCATATCTGATGCTTGCAATCTGTTGTGATATGTTGTTTTTGTAGAGTATATGAAGAAAATCTGGTCTTATTCAAAGACGTAGATGGAAAATGGGGAATATTTTCAAGAGATTTTTTTATAATTGTGGATATTCTCCTTTAATACCACATTAAAACTAGATAAATGATAGTTTTTTTAAGGTTAATTGTAATGTGGAATCTGAAACTGTATCAATGAACATTTTGAACTCTGATACATTGAAGTCCATTCATCTGTGACTGTGATGTAGTTTAAATGGATCCTTTACTTATGGGTAATTTTATAGCATTGTGCATTGGTTATTTACAAACAGTTGGTTAACTGAATTATGCTGATCTTCCAAATATAGAGACATTACATTATACAATATCAGAAAATCATGTTCATTAATGTCATCACCAATAACATTAGAAAAGTCTTTAATTATTGGGAAGATCTTGAGCTTATGATGGTGGATGTAAGTTTTTTATAATTCTTATTTTTGCTTGAAATCTTGAATTTTATTATTAAAAAATGCAAGTTGTTTTCCTGGAAGTATGAACTCACATTGTTTATTTTTAAGAAAATTTCTGCCGAATAACCATCTGAATAATGTGATTTTTCAGTTGTTTTTTTTTCAAGCAAAAATGGTTTTTCCAAGTAAAAAAGCAGCTAGTACTGCTCTCCATTACAGTTCACTTACACAACTGATATTTCTGGAGATGACCATTGTAATTTTAGTATGCAGGAGAAATGCTTATATGTATATTTTCCATTTTATCACATGGAAGAGTAAAAAAGACATATTCAAGGGTTGTGATTCAATAAAATTGACAATTTTTTTATTTTATTTTATTTTTTAATGTTTATTCGTTTTTTGAGAGAGAAAGAGACAGAGTGTGACAGGGGAGGGGCAGAAAGAGAGGAAGACAGAATCCGAAGCAGGCTCCAGGCTCTAAGCTGTCAGCACAGAGCCTGATGCAGGGCTCAAACCCATGAACCGTGAGATCATGACCTGAGCCCAAGTTGGACATTTAACTAAGTCGCCCCGGTTCCCCTAAAACTGACAATTTTAACACTTCGTGGATATTTGTAGGTGGATATTTGTAGCTGATATATATCTGATATATGATATGTCTTTTTGACTCTGTGTGGTGGTAAAGGATACAGTGATAATAGTATAGTTTGGTACTAGTAACTTGATTTGTGCTGAGACACTAGCAGTTTTCACCACCATTGCTTTCCCACCTTCAGTGAAAATTGCAAACAACAGTTTAGTATTTCCAAAATAGTTTTGACTTCATGAACCCCATGGAAGTGTCTTAGGAACTTTAGGATCCTTGACCCCACTTGGAGAACCATTGTACAGAGCATTCATGTTAGCTGTTATTACCATTAAGAAGAAAGATTGTGTACAATGTTTGTGCAAAGAATTCGTAGACTAGATAAATGTGAACAGCAGATTCATTTAGGAAATACACTTGAAGACGTAAGAGATTATAGAGTTCTATTGTATAAAGTGATCTGTATTTAAAAATTAAACAAATAGAACAAGACCTAACAATTTACTTGTTTTTCGGGCTATAACAGGATGTCCCCTTGAAGCATAGAGGGATGACTCTATCCAGAAAAATGTACAACTCTTAAATGGATATAAGCCATATAATTAAGTAGTCCACAGAGTGTTTGTAGATGTGAGCTGTTCACTATTGTTTAAGTGTGTTACCTTTGTGTATCTAGTTTTATCAGACTAGATATACATGCCTTTACATGATATCCTCCGTGGCACCCAGGTCAAGGGGAAAGGAGTTATATATACTTACTGAACCATTAGTGATTACTATGCAGCTCATATTTTATGTGTTTTATATTTTATTTTATAAATTCTGTGTGCTTCAGTAACACAGACTAGGAAGAGTGATTTGGTGCTTGATAGAATTTTGAAGTTATATCTAGGTGGCACTTTTTCCCACACTTCTAAAAGAATTATTATTCTGCCCCTTCTAAATGCTCCCTCATTTACAATTATATTTATCTGAAAAGGAATATTCATCAAGGTAATCATATCCATTAGGTTTGTTATACCGGAACCACCATTAAAATTTAGAATTAACTTATTTGTATAGAACTTTGTATTTTACAGTAAACTTTTTTGATACATCATCTTTTCATTCAATACTCTTAAGAATCTTGTGAAATCTGAGCTCTTATCCTTATTTGACTGTCCTTCCTAAATGATCAAAGCCACAGAGCTGAGCATTGAGAAATAAGCCCTTAAATTAGATCTACTGATTTTTGTTTAGTCTAAAAACAAATATACCATAGTTACCTTCACTTTATATTAAAAATGTACAATTTATCTCTCTTCTCTATGTAATAAAAATGTTAGAACCTTCCCCCAATACACTTTGTAATCAGACAAAGTCAAATGACATTGTGATACTACAGTACAAATGCTTGCAGCTCAGCCTCTGTTTGCCAGCAGAGGCTGCTCTTAGGTTAGTGATTACCTTGAGATTACAGTATATCAAGAATATTAAGCAGCTGAACGGAAGCTACATTATGATGTAATTATGCAGAAGTTAGATTTAAATTGAATAATAACCACTTGAGTGACTCTCACACATGTGTTAATCTCCACATCATCAGAAATTATGCTCTTTACAAAGATATCTCTGTAGCAGAGCAGAAAGTGACATTCCTGAAATGAAAACAGTTTGTGGCTTGCCGGGAGCGAAGGATTACTAATTTAGAAAATCAGAAAAAAATCTGAGTCTTATCATAATAGATTTATAAAGCCATATACTTATCCTTACCATAGAATTTCTTTGGTTTGCTAAAAAATTTTTGAAAAGTGCAAATCAGTCCACATCTGTTTAAACCAGTGTAAAAATATAAGTAATTGCACATATAGGAGAAACATATTGTTATAAATATTTTTAAAATAAAAAATATTTACTTGCTAATAAGCGAAGTGGATAAAACTGAGCAGTGATGTCAGATAGATTATTTTATGTTTTTAACGGGTCCATAAGTGTACAACATTCATTTCACAAAGAACAATTGCAGAGTTTGAATTCTCTTGTGATAACTCAGATATATAAAATTAATTAAGCCAAATACTTTTAAAATGTACTTTAAAAGCATTTTATTTCGGGGCGCCTGGGTGGCTCAGTCGGTTAAGTGTCCGACTTCGGCTCGGGTCACGATCTCACAGTCTGTGAGTTCGAGCCCTGCGTCGGGCTCTGGGCTGACGGCTCAGAGCCTGAAGCCTGTTTCAGATTCTGTGTCTCCCTCTCTCTCTGCCCCTCCCCCATTCATGCTCTGTCTCTCTCTGTCTCAAAAATAAATAAAAAACGTTAAAAAAATAAAAAAAATAAAAGCATTTTATTTTAGAAGATTTAAAATATCAGAGAACATTAGGCAACAGAGCTTTTATCTTCATTGTTAGAAATTTGAAGTTTTGAAAAAAGAAAAACTTCCTACAGTAATATGATTTTTTTTTGCAAATATGCACATTAAACCAAGAATTATTTTAAATACCATTTAAACCATCTTATTAACAATAGGTTATCTATAACAGTGATGTATTTTGGGGCTCAGCAAACTTTTTCTGGAAAGAGCCAGATGGTAAATATTTCAAGTTTTGAAGGCCATACGATTTCTATTATAACTATTCAAATTTACCATTGTAGCACTCAAGTGACCACAGACCATATGTAAAGGAATGAATGTAGCTTTGTTCTAATAAAACTTTATTTACAAAACAGTTGGTGAAACATATCTGGATTGTGGTCAGTAGTTTACTATCTATATATACTATCTTACTGATCTATATTATAATATTACAAAAAACCAAAATGATTTGTAGCAAAATTTTTTTATTTCAACACCAGTTCTTAATTGTTTCATAGCATCTATTGGGCACAGGGCATTTATCATTCTATTTATGGTATAATTAGGTAAATATGTTTTATTATCTATATTTTTGCACCTGATACCATAGATTATATACTCTTGATATTCTTTTTTTTTTTGCATTCCTGTGTTACTACTCTTTTATAAGTAAAAATTATGAATAAAATTGTTTTAATCTTAAAATGTTACTCTAGGAAAATAGTCAAATATACATACTGTAGTTAAAACTACTAGAAATTATAGCTCTCATTTTATTTTTCTCTTTTTTTTTTTGCAGCAATGTGGATTTCCCCATAGATTATCCAAGATTATTTTTGTTAATTTTTGTTATTTCATGCTAATATTTTTCAAATAATATATTAAAATTTCTTTATGAGTATTATGAGTATGGAATTTGTTTAAAATAGTTTTATATTAGACAGGTAATAGTAGAATTTCACTGCTAAGATATTCTTTAAGAATGTGGGTAAGTTATTTTGAACTTCTTCACAGAAGAGGTTTTTTTTTTTTTTTTTTTTTTAACATTTATTTATTTTTGAGACAGAGAGAGACAGAGCATGAACGGGGGAGGGGCAGAGAGAGAGGGAGACACAGAATCAGAAGCAGGCTCCAGGCTCTGGGCCATCAGCCCAGAGCCTGACACGGGGCTCGAACTCACGGACCGTGAGATCGTGACCTGAGCTGAAGTCGGACGCTCAACCGACTGAGCCACCCAGGCGCCCCTCTTCACAGAAGAGTTTTAATTTTATTTTTGTTATTTTAAAAATGTATTGTTGAATTCATGTGGCTATTATAGGGATTAATTTTACTTAAGCTATTCTCAACATTGCTCAGCCAATTGAAAGACCTGACAATAATTGACAATATCAAACATTATTTAGAAGTCATCATAGTCCCAGTATTGTCTAACCAGTAGTAATAGGAATAATAATACAAATAATAAAAATTGGGAACAGCTATGTTTACCTTTATGATTGCCCCCTTGTGTACCTTGCAAAAGAGGAAATAGACCCTTAGAAAAGTTTTCTTACTTGTTTAGTCAATGTACCAAAACTATTGAGCTTTTTAGATACATTAGTCAAAGAACAAGTTATAGACTTTGCCCCAAAACTGAGATGGCATAGTTGGGATTCACAATACTCTGTACAACTCTTAGCAATCTGAAGCTAACAGATTCTCAGTTGGGAAATCATATGGGTCTCCAATAGAATTTGCCTTGGTTCAAAAATGTCTGACTTCTGAATCTGTACATAAATCCTATTTGTTTGTCATAGTGATCACTCCTTCTTTAAACATATATCTACTACTTGGCTATATACATTGGTATTAAAGATATAAATAAAATGGAAATCTACATATACATTTATAAGCACTTTTAAATATTGAGATATATGAAGTGCTCACTATCTTCCAAAAGATGTTTCTTAAATTTAATACATTTAAGTTCACTTTTATATAATAAGTACTTCTGAGTTTTTGTTGTTGTTTTTCATTTGTTAGTTTTTGTTTTTGTTTTATTTTAGAGAGAGAGAGCTCACCCAGGAGCTGGGAAGAGGGACAGAGAGAGAGAAAGAGAGAGAATCTTAAGCAGGCTTTACACTCAGCAAGGAGTCTGACTCAGGCATAGATCCCTTGACCGTGGGATCATGACCTAAACTGAAACCAAGAGTCGGATGCTCAAATGAATGAGCCACCTAGGCACCCCTATAATAAATACTTTTGAACCAACAAAATTGTAAGATGACCTTCTACAGGGTGTATACTAAGTCTTCTACGTATCATGTAAGAATTTATATATTTCTTACAAAGAGTTATTAGTTCAGAATCTAATATATTTGAAAAAAAGTGCATGTATTTTTCTACCACAAATATTAGTTCACAATAAAAATTTTAATCCTGAAGTTTTAAATTAATTTCATGTGAATTCAACTAATTGCAGGTCTGAAGAGTATAAATGTAATTTTATTTTAATACAAATTTAATTTCTTGAAAATTGCCCTTTGGTAAACTGAATGAAAGTTTTTTCCAAATTTTTAAGTGATTTACGTAACCATCTTAAAACATTTCATATCCTTAATATGTAAAAATGTTTTCCTATATGAGGCATTAATATTTTAATCCTGACATTAAAATGAATGTTTTTCCATTAAGAAAAATAATGATGTCATTTATTCTCAGAGTGTCTCTGTACTTCCATTTTTTTTTTTTTTTAGTGAAAAAAACAATGTCACAAATAATTTGGAAGAGACTTTAGATCACAATTGGCTTTTCTGCCAAGAAATGAAAATACAATATTTAAATAATATTTAAATTTTAGTTTCCTGATGTGCCTTCAGGATACACATAAAGGATATTCATTTATTCAAAAATATGAAATTTTAATCTAAGAACCCCAAAATATGCATGCTAATAAAACATATGTTGAACAACACACCTTGATTTCACACTATGCATGCTTAAGTACAAGTGACTTGTGTCTACTGAAATGAAGCATGTTTTGGTCACATTCAAATGCTACTAGAAATATACATGGTACTTGGATCCATCAGAACTAACAGTGGTTGCATGTTTTCCTGGTTCATGGTGAGGTTGAGAGGCACCTGGCTCAGTCAGTTAAGCATCTGACTCTTGATTCTGGCTCAGGTCATGATCTCTCAGTCATTCTCTCCCCTCTCTCCCTTTGCTCCTACCCGACTTGTGCACACACATGCCTGTGCACTTTCTCTCTTTCTCCCTCTCAAAAAATAAAAATTAAAAAAACAAATTGATTCTCCAAACTCTTAAGGAGTATTCTGGTATTTTTTAAAACACAATGAATAGGGCATTTATATGTCAATCAATTTTCTAAGCATGTTATAAAAATGAATTTATTTAATCTTTTTGTTACATAGGTACCAGTATTATTTCCATTTTATGGATAAAGATACTTCAGGGAGATTGGTTAACTTGCCCAAGATCAAATCTAGACAGAGTATGTGCTCTTAATCACATAATTAATTCTGCTTTACATAAATGATCTTGAATTATCTGCCACCAAATTTTTATCAGAAGTCCAGTTGAGATTGTGAGACTGTGTGTGTGTGTGTGTGTGTGTGTGTGTGTGTTTATGTGGCACATGTGTGCTGTGTTGAGAAAGAGGAAACACCAGTTTGATGGATGTGGCTTCTACCCATATTTCAATACCAGTCAGTCTCACCTTTTTTTCCCTCTAGCATAGCTGAAGTATACAGCATATTTCATGGATTGGATAGTGCATAGCAGAGATATTACTCTCTTAACAAGCATTTTACTCTCAGGGGTGAAAAGTGGATGTAGTTAGAAATTGATCTCCCCTTATCCATTTCTTCCCAGGTGAAGCACACCTCCCTTGTAATCTTTGCCCATTTCAATGCACATCTGTTTTCTATATCTAGAATTTATTCCTGAATCAAACCATATATTTGGATAGCATTAATAATTATGTTTATACTAACTCTGCACTCCCTCCTCATGTTGAAATATTGAAAGATATCTTAAGAAACAATTATATAAAACTCAGTATTATATTTATTGAAAGGAGATTGTAGGGGATGCATTCCTGTATGATTTAGCCTCACCTAAAGAGAGATGTCTGAATCATAAGTGCCAACAAATCTATTGCTTTCCTCAAATAATTGATGTTTATATTTTATAAATAATGTAAACTGTGAGGCAGATCATGTTTCATTTTGTGTTTTGACTACTATGGCATGATATTTAAAATTTGCAACCTTTTTTTAAATAACTCCATAAACCTAATGACCTGCACAAGTCTGATCTAGCTTTCACTTGATCTATATCTACATTTTCCCTTAGTCCTTAATTTTCAGTGATTTAATTATAGGTATTTGAAAGGTAACCTTAATTTTCTAATGCAACAGTGTAAAATAAATAGAATAAGGAAAAGGATAAGGAAAAAAATAAATATAGTAGACAAAACAGCCCCTCAAGGTCAGAAAATTAGATATAGGGTGCTTTAATAGGCATAAGAGGGGGAGTCCAGAAACAGACAATAACTGGATGTGTAAGTTAGCAGTCAGACAGTCAGCTTCAAATGTCTGTCAGTTGACTCCTGAAAGATTGGAGTATGGGGTAGAGTACTAAGACAAGCATTTATGTGTGTAATGGCACCAAAGCTTAAAAGCTAGCACATAAACTAACCTAAGGGCTAGATGGGAACCCCCAGAATCATTGTTGATAACTCTTTCACCCTTACCCTCTACTTTTAAGTCATCAAGTCTAGTTGAATCTTTCTGGAAAACCTTTTCATACGATTTTCTTTATGGCAATTTCCTGTGGCACCAGGCTCATCCGGAATTCTGCAAAGAGCTTATATTTAGTCTTTCTCTTTCTCTTTTGTCTTGCCTAATAGAATCTAAATCTTCATATCTCAGCCAGAGTTGTCTTTAAAAAATTGGCAAATACATGTCTCTACCATGCTCTATCCCTTCATGATTTCCAATTTCCATAAAGATAAAGTCTGGGGCTGATTTGCCCCCTTGTTTTCTACTCCCTGCCTACTCTTCTAAATTCTTACTTCATACCAATTTCCTTGTTCTGTACGAGTGAGTTACACTCACCTGCTTCAGATTGCTAGAATGCATTTCCTTCTCACCTTAGGTCTATTAATAGCATATAGTGCTCTTCTTCCTTCATTCCTTCCCCTCCCTGCTTCCCTCCCTCCGCCCTTCCTTCCCTTCTTTCTTTCTCTCTCCTTTTTCTTTCTTTCTTTCTTTCTTTCTTTCTTTCTTTCTTTCTTTCTTTCTTCTCTTTCTTGTCTGCTGTCTTCTTTCTCCCCCTAGGTCTATCTAGTTAATTCTTTCTCATCTTTTGGATCTCATCTTCCACACCACTTCCTTAGCATTAAATTCTCCCTTCACCTCTCAACCTAGGTCAGAGCCCTAACTATATGTTGTCAGCACATCCTATACTCCTACTTGTATTGGTCATGTCTATATCTGCAGTACCTAGCATTCTCAGCATAGTCATTCCTCTATAAGTCATTGTTTAGTGAGGGAATTAATGACAAGCAGCAAAAATAGTGTCGTACTTACTTTCATTAGATTGAACTAAACATCTTAAATTCTTCCTGGCTAAGGTCAGAAATGGCCTTGGCAGCTGAGTCAGGCTAAGCGGGTAACCAGAATTTTCATGATTCCAGAGCTATGGGGGGAGGCTTGATAGACTGTTTTTATATCCACAGTGAGACTCCAATCAGCAGCTTTTCGGTTAGAAGCTTTTGCACAGCTGATGTCTTTCATGGTATACAAATGTAGGTTCCTCCTGAAATCTTGAATGCTGTTTTGCTTTGAAAATTATTCCTGGGAGCCCTTTATTTATTTTTTTTTTAATTTTTTTAAGGTTTATTTATTTTTGAGACAGAGAGAGACAGAGCATGAACGGGGGAGGGGCAGATAGAGAG
The DNA here is from genome assembly GCF_023721935.1 of Panthera uncia. Lineage (NCBI taxonomy): Eukaryota > Metazoa > Chordata > Mammalia > Carnivora > Felidae > Panthera > Panthera uncia. Next base: position 98,026,884 of record NC_064810.1, on the reverse strand, counting down.
GGAGACACAGAATCGGAAGCAGGCTCCCCTGAGCTGAAGTCAGATGCCCAACCAAACTGAGCCACCGAGCCACCCAGGCGCCCCGGGGAGCCCTTTAAATAAGAAAGAGAGAGAGAGAGAGAGAGAGAGAGAGAGAGAGAGAGAGAGAGAATGAATCTTGGTCATTAAGTATCCAGACAACCTTATGATCACCATTTTGTCCTCACCTTCATTACTTCATTTTGAAGATTAATCTATGAAATCTTTTGGTTTTGTTGGATCAGAAACTAGTGAGAAAGTTTCATCTTTAAAGATCATTATGGGTGGGTGGGGTGGGTGTCCTGTATTTCTTTCTTTGGTATATTTTACACTAATTCATGAAATAAGATCAGGACTCCATTCCTTGATTGGTTCAATGAATGAGGCAACCTGTTGATTTCATTTTGCCATGTGCCTTTTAATTTGAATTAGAAAATACACCCTCAGAGACACCAAAAGATAGAAATGAAAAATTTTATTTAGTTAATTTGAGTGAACTTTACAATATTTATTTTCAATTAAAAAATTGAACTACTTAGGGGTACCTGGGTGACTCAGTCGGGTAAGCGTCCACCTTCGGCTCAGGTCATGATATCACAGTTGGTGAGTTGAACCCCGCATCACTCTCTGTGCTGACAGCTCAGAGCCTGGAGCCTGCTTAGGATTCTGTGTCTTCCTTTCTCTGTGCCCCTCCCCTGCTCACACTCTGTCTCTCTCTGTCTCTCTCTCTCTCTCTCTCAAAAGTAATTATACATTAAAATTTTTTTTTAATTTGAACTATTAGTTGATATGATTACTATTAAAACTGCCACTCAATTTATAAATATATACATAGTAGTATAATTTATAATTTATAAAATAATATAGTTTATATTGTATAGTATTATAAGATAATACCCACACACATACTAGATGTCTGCCACCATGGAAACAAAGTATAAATAACATAATTGAAATTTGAATTATTAATTATTATTATAATATAGTTCTCATTTTTAAAGTTTTACATTATTTTCTATCCATTGCCAATATTAAAATTTTAGATTTATTCCAGCATTTTTGAAATTGTGCTCTGACCCACTTCCAAGAATAGGAATGACCAGATGCCACCATTTCACTTGATAAGAAAATTATTTATGCTTCTATTTTTGAATGGATACTTACATAATCAAATTACAAGAAAGTATAAAATAGTAGTTATGATTTGTTATTTATAGTTTGTTTTTCGTTCTGGTTTTGCTACCCTAAACAGTCTAAGTAATGGGAGAGGCAGATTTTATACTGCCAATTATACACACACACACACACACACACACACACACACACATTTTTAGGTATTTGGAATACCTAGAATTTATATTATTGGAACCAGAAATGCAACTCAGTTACACAATCCTTTATGTTGTTCATTTTGACAAATATCTTTTTGCAATGAATAGTCCTGTACCTAAGTAAGTAGGTGATTCTAAATGTAATTTATACTTCTCTTTATGATTCTGAGTCCCATTTCTTTTCTAAACACAATCTCTTTATATATATATATTCCAAAATGTATTCTATGCCATATCTTTTGAGTTTCACTGCCATAATTGTTTCTTCCATTGGTAGCAGTAGTAATTTATTCTTATTCTTTTATTCCTAAATGTGGTTGTGTCTCTCTCTTTCTAAATTAATACCTTATCTAGGCTCTCTACTATCTTGTAGTAGTAATAAAACTCTACCTTTCTCCTTGAATGTAAATGTTGCTCCCCCACCCAGATACCACCCAGTAGGCCTCGTGTCTTCTTCAAACAATTCAAGGTCTCTCCTATTCTCCTTCATTTATAGCTCCTCTGCCTGCCCTCATGCTGAATTTTGAATGTCAATAACAAAATCTGGAAATAGATATTTTTACACAGTACAGTTTATTCTGTACAACAGCACAATCTCCAAAGTATTTCACAGAAATTATTATAAGCAGAAAGTGGAAAAAGCTATCACTGAATTCTTCTATATGCTCTTACTGATTTGAAAGCAAATTATAAATTGTACATTGTGAAAATCAGGGAAGTCGGGTACAAGGACTACGAGCCTTCAACATGTAGAAAAGATGATAAACTGACATAGTTCTTATTGTTTGAAGGCTTATGTTAATTGTGTTTTATAACGTTAAAAGATGTTTGAAATAAATATGGAGACTTCACTAAATTATGTGGAAACCTTTCCTTCTTTTGCATTTAATATAATTATTGGACTCCCTATTTTTGACGTTAAGGTGTTTTTACCACTCTGCCCCCGCCACCCGGCTTCCGGCAGTTCTGATTGAGAAGAGAGTTTTTGGTAACCTATTAACTTGTTTTTTCATTCCTTGGAGAAGGATTATGTGCCTATTCCATGGAATTTGTATTCCAATTTAGTTATGACCCTACCATATTTGGAGAGTCCTTAGAGGATAGGTATTCCAAAGTGGTGCTATAGGAAGAAAAATAGTAGTATTGATAGAAGCCATAAAGCTAGGATGGAAAGCTCTTTTAAATTAAGTTCCAGATGTAAGAGATTTAGAAATATGATGATATATTCAATACCAATATCTTGAAAGATGTTGGAGATACATTTAATGAGGATTAAATCAACAAGAGAAGTATAGAAAAAGAAGATCACTTTTTCTTTGAGCTTCTGGGAATATCCACATTTGGGAGGTTAGTGAGGAGAGAGTGTACAGTAAAGGGCCAGAAAGTTAAAGACTGGTCAGATAAAAGGAGTTCTAAGAACATGCAGTTAGGCAAAAAAGATCTTTTTTCAAGAATGAAGAGTTGGTCAGTGGTAGCAAACACTGTAGTAGGATTTACAAGATTTAAAACCTAAAAGCACACTTGATTGGTCAAGAGAAAAGTAACTTGAGATTTGAAGTGCATGTTCATATACTTGTGGGTAAATAAGCCAAACTGAGATTAAAAGGACGAGGTTATAATAAAATAAAAGTAGTTGGCACAGAGCACTAAATTAAGAATTTTATGGAGAAAAGAAGTTCCTATTTTTGCCTTCAAATGCTAAGTATCTCATCAGCCCTCTCACCTGCATTTGGCCCACCAATTTTTCTTTTCTTGTCTTTTTCTTCTTTCATTTCAACAGTGAATCTGATTAAGGAACTGGGTTTGGGTGGAGTACAAAGCTCATTTTGAGGAATAGTGTAAAATTATAAAAATACAGCTGATCAATTCAGGAGAGTTTTAAGTGTCAGACTAGTGAGACTATTTGGTAAATGATGTGCTGTCAACAAAGCAATGTGGTAGTGCATTGTTTTTAAAAGATTAACTTGAAATAATATATGAAAGAGAAATAAGAGAAGAATCAATCTATTTAAGACGTTTCTTCAACATTGAACTCAAGGTATCACACAAGTCCTACGCTTTTAATGCTGGTGGTAGCAGTACTGAAAAGAGGTGAAGGATAGGATGGCAATATATGTTCCTTGCAAGTAGATTTTAAGGAACTTTACCTTTGATGTGAAGGCAAGTGAAACAATGATCTAAACATTAACACTGGTTGACTATATTAAGTAAATGAAAAGAGAGGAGAGCAAGGTGATGAATTACATTTTTTGTCTTGATAGGGTTTGTGGTAGAATATTCAGGGAGACCTCAGTTTTGGGGAATAAACATTGGCAAGGAAGGGCCTAAGTGTGTAGTAAGACAAGCATTTTAAAATATGAACGTTGGGATTGAAAGTCAGGAAAGAGATTTCTTTGATACCTCTTTTTCTTAGGCCAAATGGTAGAACAAGGGATAAGTATGATAAAAGTAGTTGGTTGGGTTTGGGAGGATATTATCTGTGAAAGTTCATGCTGAGAGTTGCTATTAAAGTATGTGTGAATTGGGGATTTAAAAAGATATGGGCGTGTGTACATTTTGGCATTGCTTTCTTGGGAGTATGTATGCTAGGGAATAAAATAAATGTGTGAATTAAATAATGTTTTGCAATAGTGAGCTCCCAGTATAAGATGAATGCTATGCCTTTTTTCTTAAGGGGGAATTTGGCTTCATCTACTTAAATCTTTAACCAACGATAATTCATGACCTGGAAGCAGAGAAAAGGCAATAAACTCTGGGGATGGGTGCAGTAGTGGAAACAAAGGTTATGATGAGTTCTGGTCAATTATCATTAGAGATTAAAGAACTGAATAAATTGACAGGGTTGAGTGAGAGGAGTTCACACTGAAAAGAAAAAGAAAAAAATTAGTGAACCTGAAAGAAAGAAAAGGTAAATGGTTTATCATAATGGAAAGAAAGCACCTACTTTGAGATTTTGAAGGTAGAGAAGTGGGATGTGTAGAGGTAGATGTATGTGATGTTTTGAAGATAGAGCTGTGTGATGCTCCTACTGATGAAAGTATGATGTGGAGCTTGAAGAACATATCAGATGTTAAGGAACAAAGTCACTAGGTAGAAAATAGATTGGCAATAGGAAAAATGGAATTGAAAAGATGATGGGAAACATGGAAAAAGGAGAAAAATGATCCAGGTGTTCATTTTGTTTTAGCTATAGGAGTCACATTTCTGTGGGATTCCAGTGTTTGGTAGTTGGGAAGGTTACAAAATCCCTTAAAGGATCACAAGTACCTGACCTGAATGTGAGGCCTCAGAGAGAGGCTGAGCTTTCAAAATTGCAAGAACACAAATGTATAAGGAGTATTATAGGTTTAAATCAGATGAAACAAACAGGGTGAAAGTGAAGAAGTTAGTGTTTTGTATTTTGGGAATTCACCTTTTCCATCTCCATCCCCTTTAGTAATATGTCTCCTAAATGATATTGGAAGCCACTGGGAAGAAGAGTTTAAAAAATCGTTTTACATTCATGTTTTCTTGTTCTAAGTATATCTATGTATCCAATCAAGCCAATTTGCACATATTTATTGAGAAAGGATAATTTTTAAATTTAGAAATAAAAGACATTTATATGCATGTATATCATTATTCAATAATAATTTATCACCTGATTATCCCTACTACATGCATATCCACCTACTTTAAATATACTCTGTACTTTTAATTTTACCATTTTCCCTTCCTCAGACATTTCCTTTGTCTAACCCTGAGCATGAGCAACCTGCCCATGCTGTTTCTCTGCTTGATAGGTCCTCTCCAACCTGCCTGCCTCCTATCCAAAATGTTCAAGTCATAGATGCCATTTATGAAAGGTTTTTTCTCCCACTTTCTTCTGAATTCTTCATCCGAACACGTGTGATGTTTCCCTCCCTTGATCCCCACTAGCATTTTTTACTTTATTTCAGAAAGGGGGGGGTGGGCACAGGGGAGAAGCATAAAGAGAGAGAGAGAGAGAGAGAGAGAGAGAGAGAGAGAGAAACTTAAGCAGATGCAGGGCTCAATTCGGTGACCTTGGGATCATGATCTGAGCTGAAATCAAGAGTTGGATGCTCAACCCACTGAGCCACCCAGGAACTCCAGCCCACTAGCATTTTTTAATGTTTTATACTTAACATATCCTTTGTTTCTTGTACTTACTATTTCTTGATTTTTGTGCACTTTTCTTTGTTGCATACTAAATTGCAAACATTCATCTTTGTGTTCTCCCAAGTGCTTGGCATGGAATTTTATAAATAAGCTCCCATATTTGTTTGAAGATTTGCTGTTATACTGACTATAATTTTTCAGTTGAGCCTATGTCTCCTTTTCATTTAATTCAACTATATCATCTTTCAGGTTATATCACATATTCTGAATCTATTGATATAATGTCATTCATTTTCTTTATATGTCTGCTTAGTTCAGGGAATGAGGTTTTAAATACACTAAAGATAGTCTTTATTCTTGATGATAGTTACATTAACTCACTGGTGAATTTACTTTTAAATTTGTCTACTGCCTGTGGTGATATGTGATAAAAAGAATTGCAGTAACAATCATAATTGTCATTTGCTTCCCAGAATCTGGAGTACCACCCTTTTAAATGATCTCAAAGACCTATACGTCTCTTCCAACAAATAGAAATATTGTGTAAATTACAAACATCTAAAAGTAGTTCGTAGAATGTTTAAAAAGGAGAATGTGTTCTTATTAAAGAATGTCATAAAGGATTGCAATCTAATTATATAGTGAGTTTTAAAAAAACACTGGAAGTATCAATTACAAAAAGGTAAATGGTGGTCCTACAATAAAGTAGTTACTGGAAAATACTGCAACAAAGAAACTCTTTTCACCTAAAAAAAATGTATTTCTAGAAGAAAGATGTAGTAATAATTTATATCATTGTAATAAAATCTTGAAAAAAATCCTGGTTATAAATTCCAAGAAAAACACAAAGAGATGTTAATATTTGAGATTATTAAAGCAAAATAAGCACACACATTTGATATTATATCAAGATGTCATCTATGTCAAGTTAAATGTTGAGCAATTTACTCATGTGATACTAGACTAACTTGTGTTTCTGTAATTTATTTTTCCACATGTTCTCAAACCTAAATAGCCTGGAGGTCTCTTTCATGGAGTTGTTAGCAAAATATGAGGCCCCCATATAGGAGATTGCTATTGTTACCAATCTTCATTTTTCAAATGAGAGTAACTAAGCAACCCTGAGCAAGTTATATTACAGGTTGAGTTTTCCAGGATGCAGATTCTGAGATGAAGCTTCGGGTGCAAGATACCTATTAAGAATAGTTCCTGAAATTGACATCTGTGGAAGAGAATAAAAAAGGAAAATCAAGCAGAGAAAGAAGCTCAGCTGTGATGCAGGCTGGACAGTCTCAGCAGACCCCACAGGGAGCTCTGGAGCTAAAATGGACCTGTCAGAATTGTTCCAGGTTGGGCTGAAGTTAAAACGGTTCCATGTTTATAGCCCTGCCTCCAATAGTTCATTCATGTAGCCTCCAGGAAGGGTATGGCCTTGGGAGAGGTGGGTCTGCAACTAAATTAGTCCTGTAAGTGCTGACAGCCAAAGACTTTCTGCCAATGATATTTCTAATATCTGGGCAGCAAATCCTTCCTTGGCAGTGTACCTGGGCAGAACACATACATATCCATGACAAGGTTGCTTGACCAAGATCACAAAGTACTGGAAGAACCTAGATTAAGACTAATCATATTTATATCCAAAGCCTATATTCTTAACCACTATGTTCCAAATCCCTTGTCTCCCTCTCCTCTACAGATCCTGAAACCCCCCACTAGGCTGAAAGTCTTTATCCTCAGTCTAGCTGTTGCTTTTGTTGACAATACTATACCACATCATTCACATCTCAGGACTGTAGACATAATTATCCTCAGATTTGTGAGACCACCCGATTGAGCTTCCTTAAACTTTCAGTTTAAGAGCACTGGTGTGTGTGTGTGTACGTGTGTGTGTGTGTGTGTGCACGCGCACGCCCTTCTGTACCCATATCAAGCATTTATTAAGTAACTACTATTTTCCAGCAACTTGAAAGCCCTAGTTTGCAAATAAAATGAAAAGGGATAGAATGGTCTTGATTCACAGAATTTTCATGTCATTGGTTCTTTAAATTGATCACAGTTCCCTAGTTTCTAGGAAACTGGGACTAAGACCACAGATTCTATGCTTCCCCGCTTCTACTCTCAGAATCATTTGTTCTCTCCCTGGCATCCACCAACATTGTCAGACCATGCATCTGGGATCTCTGTCTTAAGAGTGGTTTCTTTCTTAGTGTTTTTATGCTGCAGTAATGAAGAGTCATTGATTTTTGTTCCTGAATTTTTGGTGGTGTGCTTCATCCACTATAGGGCTCTACTATCTTTCACACAGGACTCACAGGTGTTTGTGTAAATAAAATCCTGTTTGGTCATAGTGCCCCATGAGTCTTGGACTTGCCAAGAGTTTTGGTGTGTTCTCTTCTTAGGAGAACTTTGAGACCATAGATATGTGGATATGGAGAAGTGAATGTGGTGGAACATTATAATTATTACAAGACAGATGTTTCTATTGTGTTGCCAGTTGGTTACTTTGAATTTTCACTTGTATTTTTGAAATTTCACGATGGATGAAAATATACTGTAGAGGTAATGCCAGGAGAAAATAGTCTTTCCTGGCACTTTCCTTCACCTTGGTGTATCTATCAACCATGGAGTCTGGCTATTCAGCTTGCAGGCTCAGAACTCAAATGTGTCAAAAATCCTAGAAGCAAAATATCTTTCATGAATGTCATTCCAATTTGGCTAACACACCATTTCTCAACTTCTATTTTCTCTTCACTACTATATACCCTATATAAACCATCACTTTTCCCATCTTTTTTTACTGGTAGGGGTAGACATGTTAAAGATTCTGGCCAATGTCTGCTAAGGAATTGCTGGGAAAACTTTCTCTTCCCTTTTAAAATAGCCAAATACTACGGACATATACCCTTCCTCTTAATTCTTGCCTTGAATACTGACACGATGCCTTGAGTTGAGGTTACTGTCTTATGATCATAAGATGGATAAATTAATCTCCAAGATTCTGGTCCTGGCATTTGCAAGCCTGAAACGAACAACAGCAGCTGGCTATCTTCAGTTTTCTTGTTATGAGAGAAAAATTAACTCCTATGTTGTAGCCACTGTTGGTCTGGTATTCTGTTACTTTTGGGTGAAAATATGCTTGTTACAAGCAATTGGATATAAATTCAAAATGGCACTTTAGAAATTTATAGTGATAAACTTAACTATCAAACCTATAAAAATACTTATTTCAACATATTGAGCTATATCCTTGTAGGTGGGGAAACCAAATTATTAATTGCCTGGCAAATATGGGTTCTGAACAAATGGATTACACTATAAGAAAAGAATGTGTAAAGACAACAGACTCGGATAACCTCATCTACCGTTAACACAGTAGGAATACATTTGCCTATGGAGTGAAACACTCCAAGTCCATTGCATAGAACTCTGTTTACTCTGAAGGATACTAGGATGAGCCCTGAAAAATCTCCCACTGTGACTCTTTTTCTAACCTGATTTCAGCACTTAACCAACTGCATGGCCTTGGGCAGTTTCCTTTTCCTATGTGCCTCAGTTTTAATACAGTAACAATCATATTTATTTCATTGAGTTTGTGTGAAAATTAAATGAAAGATAATCTAAAGAATTTAGAATACTTCCTGGAATGTAATAAGTGCTCAATGATTTTAGATTTATTTAATGTCTAGCTAATTCTGCTTCTTAAAACCACATGCTTTCTCTATATTTTAACATATTCAGTCAAGATAGAATCAGATCTTGTGACCTCAGATCCTTTCTGCTTTTTAAAGGTGGCTCATGTACTTTTGCTCTGATTAATTATGCATTCATATGCATAAAAGAGATATATTCCCTTGTAAATTTTGGTATGATCTAGTATAAACTGTAGGTCATGAAGTCAGGAGGTAGAGGCTTATTATGTTCATAGTAGTTCAGAAATTCTTCTGAGTTGAAAAGAAACTGTCTAAGCTCACTATTCAGTTTGTTGCAAAGTACTCCCTACCCAGCATTCTTTCTCTCCTGTCTAGTACCGCTCAGGTGTTCTGAGATTACCCTCTGACAATTCATGAGGTTTCTGAGTGCTTTTAAAAATATCCCACAAAACTTTTAAATGAAATAATGAGGCCAGTTAAGAATTTTGAGAAGCCTCCAAGTGAAAAATCCTGTGAATAGGTGTCACAAATTGAGCCAAAAGGGGTTTCAGCTGCATTGTGAAGAAAACTAACAGATTACCAACCTCATGCTTCAAATTAATGAAAGCTCATTCAGAAAAATAGGTGACAATCTGCCAAGACTAAATACAGAACTAACTTGCAACCTTACTATCACAAAGGTTTCATATTTAAAAATCTAAAATTTTAACTGAAGAAGACAGAATAACACAGGTAATGACTGATGGCTAATGCTGAGATTCCATTGGACATTAAAGGTGATATTATTTTGTTTAGTTGTGAAATTCATATTCATCTTTTTCCAAAAAGAGTCTATTCTTCATATTAATATTGAATGACAAGAATGACATAACTGATTTTTTTTGCAATACACCAGATTTTTAAATCATTCTTAAAGCACTTTTAAAATCCTTTAAATTCCTGAAAATGCTTTCCAAATAAACCAACTATCCCACTGAAATATGGAGTCATTTTATAATTGTGAGGGAAATATTTCACCATAACACACGTGTTCCTGATAACTCCCTTTTAAATTTAAGGGAAGGGTCCATATCTGAGCGTTGTTATCTTTGGTGAAAGATAATGACCATGTACAAGGATGGTAATGATGATGATAGTATTTGCTGCAATAATACAATAGCTACCAATACTTCATCACTTTCATTGATCCAGAAAATATACTAAGTAGTTAACATATGTTTTTAAAAATTATTTAAGTAATAATTGAGGTGATTTTCTAATCTGCATTTTCTAGATGAGAAATTGAAGCTTAGTAAAGTTAAATTACTGAATATAATTTAGGCAGGAAACTAATTTGAAATCAGCTTTCATTTTCCAAAATCTGTGCATTGAGCCAGTAACAATATACTTTATTGTGTATATTATATGAATGAACAATTAAGTGCATGAGGTAGGTTTGTATTTATTTATTTATTTTTAATGTTGATTTATTTTCAAGAGACAGAGACACAGAGACAGAGAGAGACAGACTGTGAGCAAGGGAGGAGCAGAGAGAGGCAGACACAGAATCTTAAGCAGGCTCCAGGCTCTGAACTGTCAGCACAGAGCCTGACACAGGGCTTGAACCCAGCAACCGGGAGATCATGACTTGAGCCGAAGTTGGACACTTAACCGACTGAGTCACCCAGGCGCCCCCCACCTTTTTAAAAAAAAAAAAAAATTTAATGGAGATGGGTTTTTAAAACTTTACTTTTTCATGCTAATTATAGAAATGGCAGTTAAAATTATAATTAGAAAAACTGCTTCCATTAGCCAATTTCATATTATTGAAACTTGAATATATGTTAGAAGTATCTTATATTTTCCAGAATAAAATATATTTCATCTTACAGTTTGCTTCTCACCATTTCTCTCTACTTTCATTCATGTTCCTCAAGACCATCTAAATATGAACTGACATGAAGTTCTTTCAAACTGTGTCATTTATCCCTCTCAATCTTGAGAAGTAACTTTTGTAATCTCCATTTTATACGGATTATATATACTTTTCAGAATTTAATTATGTGTCTAAGTGAAAACTCCACTATAACTTCCTGTGGTGGAAATGATAGAGATGTCAGAGTTCGGGAGTCTGACCTTAGAGAGAAGTTGGTAAGACATGGACAGATTTTCAAGTTACCATTAAAGGTTTTGCTATTGCAAATTATGTGCCTCTGTCTCTCTAGGCTGTGGTAGTAATTTTCCTAACTATTTGCCATTCATTTGCTAAACGAATTACCACAAATTGTAGGCTTTTCACTATGGTCATATTCCATTTAAGAAACTAATGTATGTATTGCTTAGGATAGGATAGGTAAGAGTGTGCTGAAGAATGAAAGAAAACCCAATATACCAATGACTTAACACTTACATTTTTTTTTAACATTTATTTATTTTTGAGAGACAGGGTGAGACAGAGCACGAGTCAGGGAGGGGCAGAGACAGAGGGAGACAGAATCCCAAGTAGGCTCCAGGCTCCGAGCTGTCAGCACAGAGCCTGACGCGGGCCGAACCCACAGACTGTGAGATCATGACTTGAGCCAAAGTACGCCTAAACCGACTGAGCCACCCTGGCGCCCTGGGTGTTTATTCTCATTAAGGCATTATCTGTCATGCCAGGTTTCTCTGCGGGGTGTCTCCCCTCTAAGTATTGATTCATGGATTTAAGCTGTTTACATGTTTTAGCCATGCTGTCGGAAGAACATGGATTCCAAGGCCACCTTGGCAGAAGAGTGGGCCATAAAATTGGATGGGGTATTTTATATGGCTAAAGTAGTGAGTTTTTTATATCTCTTCTGTCTGTATTACGTCAGTAATCACGTGACCAACATGATTGCAGGGGTGATTGGAAATCTGGAGGAGCACATGAGAACAGTTTTTTATTGAACGTCCAATTGAATTTAAAAATGTGATGAAACCCATAAAAACTGTACTGTTAAGATAAGTAGAACAGTGTTAGCACTGGGTGTTGTATGTAAGCGATGAATCACGGGAATCTACCCCCAAAACCAAGAGCACACTGTATACACTGTATGTTAGCCAACTTGACAATAAATTATATTAAAAAAAAAAGATAACCACAACCGTTTGGGATCAGAAAATCTCTGAGACCCATTCAGTGATACTTCATAGTGTATATCAAAGTACATAATAATTATCAATAATAATTGGTGTCGCTTAGAAGCTACAATTATAAGATTAGTCCTTATTAAACTGGTTTTGTAAAATTGTAATTTTATTCTCAGAAGAGAGGGATTAAGGTGGTATATAGTAAAAGAGGCATTACAAAGTTGGGGGAGCTGGGCTATAGGTGTAGATCTAACTGATCTAATCTGACACATCATGTAACCTCTTCCCGCCTCATTGCCCTCATGTATAAAATGACAAGGGTAGCTGATGCGTTGTCTAGGTGTTCTTCTAGAGCCTAGAATTCTATGGCTTTAGCTATCCCAGAGGACAGTACAACAGCAGTCACAGGCATAAAATCTGATGTCAGAATTTCTTGGTTTTAATCCTGGTTTAGCATTTATTAGCACTGTGAATTAAACAAATCTTCTGTGCACTTCAGTTTTCACATCCACAGAATGTAGCTTCACATATCTCTTGAGAGGATTAAATGACTTAATACATGGAAATTAATATGCTTAGAACATTATATTGAATACATCTTAACTATTATTATCATTTGAGAAAACCTCTGAAAGAAAACTTGGTAGCTTGTCAGAAGACACATAGCTATTTGGGAGCAAAACTGGAATATAATTCTTGATCTTAGTTCTTTCCATTTCTGCTAGGCAACACCATAACTAAAAGTTCTAAATATTTCTATAAAGTCATTGCTTCATAAATGATTTTTTTCTATACAAGATACTGAAAAGGAAAATATAATCATCTCTATCTATAGGAAAATGTTTACAAGTTTTCCTGAAAAATGTATTTCTAATAGGAAAAAATGTTGAAAGCTTTTGAAAAAATATTATTGGATACTTAGCAACAGCAGCAACTTATTTCAGACCTAACCTAAAATTATTTTGAAAATGAGATTTAAAAATGTGAAATACCCAATCCTGTACATGATTGCCTACCAGGCAATTACAGAGACTAAATAACAAGATATTTTCTGATTGTGAACATTCCTTTGATTATTAAAAAAAAAAAACTTAGTGTTTTAGCAATATTTATTTCACTTGCTTAACTAATTTAAAATGTTTCTAATAACTTGTCATACTTTAAAATAAGAATGAATACAGTATTTATTTTACAGAACTTAAAGAGGAAAACATTTATTTAGTGACAGCTCCTTATCACATGTTCAAGTTTAATTTTCACAGCCACACTCAGGGAAGGGTATTATTATCCTCTGGTTCAGATGAGGCAAAGAGGCTCACACAGCCTGTGTGTGGCCGGTCCAGGATTTATTCAAGCCCAGATGTCAAATCCTGAGTTTATTCTGCTGAATATCAGCATCTCATTCACTGTCCAAAATAACTGGGGTTCAGTTGCATAAAAGAGGCACTCTATGATGAATCTGAAAGGGTGTTGAGTCTGTAGTTAGAGGATTTGGCTTTGAGGCTTAGATTTTTCTCTCAGTGCCCTCCAACTCCCCTGAAATTTTCCCAGAAAGAGAATGATTGTTCTTCAGACAAGAGTATATCAGTAGCTATATTTGGAAATTGTAAAATGTCATGCCAATAATGTTAATTCTATTGTCATTATATAAATAGAAATAAATATGAATTTTCTCCACAAAGACATTTGACATAATATACTTAAGATGATCAAAGTTACTGTGTAATTATTAAATTCCATAGCTTCTTTATTATCAGTATGTTTAATTTCTCTGTGGCCTTTGACCTTTATTTACTTATTTATTTATTTTAAAGGTTATTTGTTTATTTTGAGAGAGAGAGAGAGAGAGAGAGAGCATGCATGCGTGGGGGAGGGACAGACAGAGAGGGAGAGTGAGAATCCCAGGAAGGCTCCGCACTGTTAGCATGGAGTCCAACTTAGGGCTTGAACTCATGAACCATGAGATCATGACCTGAACCATAACCAAGAGTTGGGTGTTTAACCAACTGAGCTTATTTGCTCATTAAAATAAATTTCCTTGGCTTTATTGAGACAATATTGACATTACATGTAAGTTTAAGGTGTACATGTGATGATTAGATACACATAATTGCAAAATGATTACACAGTAAGGTTAGTTAACATCCCTATACCTTTAAATACAATTGTGTGGGGCTCCTGGGTGGCTCAGTCGGTTAAGCGTCTGACTTCGGCTCAGGTCATGATCTCACGTCTCTTGAGTTCGAGCCCCGCATCGGACTCTGTGCTGACAGCTCAGAGCCTGGAGCTTGTTTCAGATTCTGTGTCTCCCTCTCTCTCTCTGACCCTCCCCCATTCATCCTCTGTCTCTCTCTGTCTCAAAAGTAAATAAACGTTAAAAAAAATTAAAAAAAAATAAATACAATTGTGTGTGTGAGTGTGTGAGTGTGTGTGTGTGTGTGTGTGTGTGTGTGTGTGAGTGTGGTAACATTTAAGATCTACTCTCTTAAAAACTTTCAAGTATATAATACAGTATTATTAATTACAGCCACTATGCTGTGCATCAGATCCCCAGACCTTATTTAGCTTATAGCTGGGAATTTATTTACTCCTCAAACCTCTTTTGTAGTGACTTCCCGATGTCCTTCTTTCTTTGTTCCTCTTCTGAGCACCCCTGACCCCTGTCTTCCCTTCTCAATCTCCTGCACCATTCTTACACCCTTGCCTGCCAGCAGGAGCCTTGGCTGGGACTTCCAGGTCATCTGTCCTATCCTATCTTCACTGTGGTCATATTTGGTTGAGTGTTTGGTCTCCTCTTTCAATGTCTCTGACAGTCTCTGGCCAATGACTAAGATGTGCGCTTTTGACTTTAACCTCTCTTTTAAATACCAGACCTCTGTTTTCAACTGACTTTTCTTTTCTTTTTTTAATTTTTTAAGTTTATTTATTTATTTTTAAGAGAGAGAGAGAGAGGCAGGGGCAGAGAGAGAGGGAGACAGAGAATCTAAAGCAGGCTCTGCGCTGACAGCAGAGAGCCTGATGTGGGTCTCAAACTCACAAATTGTGGGATCATGACCTGAGCTGAAGACAGATGCATAACTGACTGAGCTGCCCAGATGCCCTCAACTGACTTTTCTATGTCTCTAGCTTTATATTCTTCAGGACCCAAAAACTGAAAATCAGACAACTGAATTCAGTCTTTGGTTTTTGTTTTCTGTTTCTCTTGTCATCAGCCAATTTTTCAAGCTAGAAAAATAGTAGTTATTTTTAATTTCTCTCTCTCCTTCATTGTCTAATGTAGGTAGTGTCTGAGTATTATTTATTACAACTCTGTGTAGATTTGAAACCTCCCCTGCTTGCCATTCTTACTTTCATTGCTTTGTTTGTGATCCTCATTGATTCTTGTCACATTTCCCACAGTGGCCTTCTAAATAGCCCTTTACTACCCAAGTCTTCAGGCCACAAACATTATCATTAATTCAGTTTGTCTTCTTAAAATATTAATCTTAATTTATTTTTTAAAAAAATATTTATGGGGCGCCTGGGTGGCTCAGTCAGTTGGGCGGCCGACTTCGGCTCAGGTCATGATCTTGCGGTCCATGAGTTCTAGCCCCGCGTCGGGCTCTGTGCTTACAGCTCAGAGCCTGGAGCCTGCTTCATATTCTGTGTCTCCCTCTCTCTGACCCTCCCCTGTTCATGCTCTGTCTCTCCCTGTCTCAAAAATAAATAAACGTTAAAAAAATTAAAAAAAATATTTATGTTTGGGAGAGCACAAGTGGAGGAGGGGTAGAGAGAGGGGGACAGAGGATTTGAAGTGGGCTCTGTGCAGACCGGCTGACAGCAGTGAGACCAACGTGGGATTTGAACTCATGAACCATGAGATCATGAGCTGAGCTGAAGTTGGACACTCAACCGACTGAGCCACCCCGGTGCCCTTAATCTTATTTTAAATGTAATTTGCCCCCAAAATGCATCACAATATGTGAAAGTCCCTCTCATAAACCTAGAGTCATGATATTTAAAAAGTGGAACCCTACATAGGCAGACAGACATGGGTTATCACTTCCTGCATCATTAACTAGTTATATGTGAACTTAAGTTATTTATTTCCTTGAAGCAGAGAACCTCCATCTTTAAATGGAATCATAAAGAAATGTGAGAATTAGAGAAAATAAATGCAAAACACAATCACAGTGTTGGGAACACAGGAGGTGTTCGAGAAATGGTAATGAAAATCTGTTCTAACACATCCTTTCCCATCCAACACAGTAAAAACTGAGATTTTCAGCATTTTGCAAATATGTCTAGTCCTTTATCTGCTTGTTCATGTAGTCCCACTACCTGGAATATCCTTTTCTACCTTGGTTTCTAAGTAAATTCCTTCTCATATACAGAGCTTATATGTCGTGTGTGTGTGTGTGTGTGTGCACGTGTGCGTGCACGTGTGTGAATCCTATGACTTTTAGGCAACACTTGTTTTGCTCTAACAGTTATTTGTCACTTGATTAAGTCCCTGGGTAAGAAGTCACTCTCTTCATATCTCCAGCACCTATTTATTTATATATTCAGTAAATATTTGCTGAAATCATGTAATATAGTCTTTCAAAAAATGTCCACCTAACAGAATTTTGTCCAAATTTAATAGTAACTCATTTTCTCTCAAAATAATTTTCCAAAATCTAGCTTTTTTACCTCTATTTTCTGCTTTTTGAAGATTTTTCCCAAAACTTTTTAACACATTAGACATATAGCCACAAGTACAAGAGAGGGTTTTTATTTGTTTGCCTATGTTATTTTTAAATAACAAAATGGATATTTAAATGGCAGCAAAAAAGGTAGAAAATAGTTACATCAAATGTTCAAAAACAGTTACTTACTGTACAGGGATAAAGTTATATGGTAGAAGGAATACAGGCTTAGAAGATCTGTTTAGGCTTTTCTTGTAACAGATTTGTCACTCTCAGTAAATTTATGAAATTTCTTTCTTCCTTTCTTTTTCCTTCCTTCCTTCCTTTCTTTCTTTCTTTCTTTCTTTCTTTCTTTCTTTCTTTCTTTCTT
>NC_064810.1:97981884-98009632 GCF_023721935.1 Panthera uncia | reverse complement strand
CTTTCTTTCTTTCTTTCTTTCTTTCTTTCTTTCTTTCTTTCTTTCTTTCTTTCTTTTCCATCTTTGAGAGAGAGTGTGAGCGGGGCAGGGGCAGAGAGAGGGAGACACAGAATCCGAAGCAGCCTCCAGACTCTGAGCTATAGCACAGAACCCGATGTGGGGCTCAAACCCACGAACCATGAGATCATGACCTGAGCCAAAGTTGGACGCTTAACTGACTGAGCCACGCAGGCGCCCTGAAACTTCTTTGTTTCAGTTGCTTGAATGGAATTAATAATACCTGTGTCTAAGATAAGCATGAAGATTAAATGCAAAGTAAATATATAAGATTACTAAACAGTAGTAGGACTAGAGTTGGCATTCAGTCATTGTCAAATCTCATCCATACACTCACTACTTGTACTTAAGTGGAAACATTTCCTTCAGATTTATAAAAAGCTTATAAAAATTTAAACAAATAGGCAAAAAATAGGAAAGACAATTTGAATAAAAGGCATTAACTAATAAATATAAATGTATAATATTCATCTGTAAAAACTAAAAATGTAAATTAAACCTGAGTGTATTTTATATTCATTAAAGTAGCAATATTTTTAAGCAAATAGCTAATTCTAGAATGGTTTTAGTAAACGTGGCGTACTAATTTATTACTGTTAACACTACAAATGTATATAATAACCTTCTCATAAAATTCAGTATACTTGCATGTAATAAGACCTATATTAATGACCTTTAGCTGGATATATTTCTACCATTTTATTCTCATTAAATAATTTAATAGAAATAGAAGCTTACAAACACAAGCCCTGTGTCATGGCATTATACAGAATTGGGAAAACTTGATGAAATTCACTAGAATTTTAATTTTAGAATGATTAAGTACATAATACTGCCACGCATTAATATGTAGGAATATTTTTTATGCATTAAAAGTAAAACACAGGTATTATACAGCCCAGCACTGTTTAAATATAGTCCACTACATATGTGAACCACATGTGTATTTTTATTTTTTCTAGTAGCCACATTATAAAAGTAAAAAGAAAGAGGTAAAATTAATCTTAATGATACATTTAACTAAAATATCCAGAATATTATTATTTCAACCTGTAATTAATATAAAAGACTTATCAATGAGAGTTCTTCCATTCTTTGCTACCAAGTCTTTGAAATCTTTTGCAAATTTTATATTTACAAAATATTTCTATTTGGGCTAACTACTTTTCCAAACTCAATAGCCACATATGGAATGTTGCTACCATTTTGGACAGAGCAGATTATGGGTAGATATTGAAGACATAGAAATATTGTTAACAGCATATACACTATTATTTCTACTACTAAGATGAAACATTCATTTATGTTTAGTATGGAAAGTGTAAAAAGAGTTAAGAGAGGGAGATTATGGCTCTTTTTACATAAATTTAAATATTCGCATACTTTTATTGTTTTTCTTTCAATAAAAAAGTCTTAAGCCTTCAAATCAGTGCTCAATTTGACAGATGCTCTGTCTATATGCCTTCATAGAAAATGATGGTGAACTTCAATTGTAATTTGTAATATGTTCACATTTTAACCCTGTTTCCATGGATTAATAAGTCTTTCCAATTCAGAGCTGTTTGGTATGCAAAATAGCCTGAACATTTTCACAGGGAGTAACAAAAAAATGACCTTTCTGGATTAAGTCAGTCTGGCCAACTACTATTTTTCACAGTTCCAACAGTCTATATTTGCTTGACCCTGTGAGTTAGTAAAATAAGAAAATGTATTTAGAACCTTATTTTAAAAAATACCTAGCTTTGTACCTTGCATATATTGGACACAAAATGCATAGGTGTTGAATTTAATTGATTTGATGTTTCTGTCACTTGAATTAGAGATGTATTTGTTGAAACCTTTTTCTTGGGTAGGATTTCCTTTTTCTCCATCTATTCCACTATCATGCCTCATAAAGAAAGAAAGCCAGAAACACAGACAACAAAAGTCTTAGAACTTTTGACAGCTCTAGAAGTGAATAGAGAATTCTTTCATGTTTCTCCTTAAATATTTTTGTCTGAGTGAAATATGTCAAGATTTTCATTTTTTTTTTATTTTATTAAGGTATAATTGATGTGTAGAAAGATATTCATATTTAATGTATATAATTTGATGTGTTTAGGCATAAATGTACACCCATGAAACTATCACTACCATCAAGGCCATGGACTTATCCATTGCCTCCCAAATTTTCCTCCCATCACTTTTATTATTTTTATTATTTGCGCATATATGTGTATGTATGTGGTAAGGACACAACCTAACTTCTACCCTCTTTTCAATAAAAAATACAATATTGTTAGTTTTGTCACTATGCCATACAGTAGATTCCAAGAATTTATTTATCTTGAATAACTAAAACATTGATACCTTTGATCATCGTCTCATTTTCTCCTGCTGTGGCCCCTGGTAACCACATTGTACTCTCAGTTTCTGAGTTTGACTACTTTAGATTTCACATATTAGTGATATCATGCAGTACTTGTCTTTTTGTGTCTGGCTTATTTCACTTAGCATGATGTCCTCCAGGTCCATCCATGTTGTCATAAATGGCAGATTTCCTTTTATAAGGATGAAAAATATTCCATATAAATATATATCCATATAAATATATAAATATAAATTTAAATGTGTCCATGTAAATATAAATATATACCTTAAATAAATATGTATCTGTATAAATATAATATATAAATAATATATATATCTTATATATATATATATATATATATATCCATATAAAGATGCATTAAAGATTACATTTTTATCTCTTCATCCTAGACAGACACTTAAGTTGTTTCCATATCTTGGCTCTTGTGAAAATGCTGCAGTGAACATAAGAGTGCTCTTAAGATTCTCCTGAAGATCAAGGATCTCTTCAAGATTTTGATTTCAATTCTTTTAGATAAATACTCAGAAGTGGAATTGTTGGATCATGTGATAGTTCTACTTTCAAAATGAACTACTTATATTTATAAACTTCTGTACTATTTTCCTATAATTGATTTAACAGTTTACATTCCCACACCAGAATTGTATGATTTTGTTATATATTTTTATAGTAACCTCTTATTAGATAATATGGCTTACAAATATGTTTTCCTATATTCTGTAGGTTGCCTCTTCTTTTGTTGGTAGTTTCCTTTGCTGTGAAGAAATTTTTTAGTTTGGTGTAATCCCACTTTATTTTTTATTATATTGACGTGATTTAGTGTTATGTCCAAAAAAAATACTGCCAAGACCAGTGTCAAGGAGCTGTTTCTCTGTGTTTTCTTCTCAAGGTTCTACTGTTTCAGCTCTTACATTTAAATCTTTAATCCATTGGAGTTGATTTCTGTCTATGGTAAGATATGGGTCCACTTTCATTCTTTTGCATATAGATGTCCAGCTTTCCCAATACCATTTATTGAAAAGAGAGTACTTTCCCATTTTGTATTCATGGAGCCCTTGTGAAAGATCAATTAGCTATATATGTTCATTTTATTCCTGAGGTCTCTATTTTGTTCCATAGATCTATATGTCTGTTTTTATACCAATGCAATACTGTTTGGCTTCATAAGGTTTGTAATATAATTTGAAATCAAGAAATGTGATGTATCTGGCTGTGTCCTTTCTTAAGATTGCTTTGGCTATTCAGGGTGTTAGTGATTCCGAATTTTAAGATTTTTTTTCTATTTCTCTGAAAAGTGTCTTTGGAATTTTGATAGGGACTGAATAATCTGTAGATCACTTTGGATAGTATAGACATTGTAGCAATATTAATTTTTCAATCCATGAACATGAGATAGCTTTCCATTATTTGTGTCTTCTTCAAATTCCTTCATCAATAGTTCATAGTTTTCAATGTACAGATATCTCACTTCCTCAGTTAAATTTATTCTTTTTTTTAAATATGAAATTTATTGTCAAATTGGTTTCCATACAACACCCAGTTGACAAAGCAGGAAAGAATATCCAATGGAAAAAAGACAGTCTATTTAACAAATGGTGCTGGGAGAACTGGACAGCAACATGCAGAAGAATGAAACTAGACCACTTTCTTACACCATTCACAAAAATAAACTCAAAATGGATGAAGGACGTGAATGTGAGACAAGAAACCATCAAAACTCTAGAGGAGAAAGAGTAAAAAACCTCTCTGACCTCAGCCACAGCAATTTCTTACTTGACACATCTCCAAAGGCAAGGGAATTAAAAGCAAAAAGAAATTTATTCTTAAATATTTTTTTCTTTTGATACTATTATAAATGCGGTTGTATCTTAATTTCTTTTTTGAACATTTGTTGTTAAGGCATAGAAATGTGACTGACATTTGTGTGTTAATTCTGTATCCTGCAAATTTATGGAACTTGTTTATTAGTTCTAACAGTTTCTAGAGGAGTCTTTGGGGTTTGCTATATATAAAATCATGTCCTCTGCAAAAACAGATAATTTTGCATCTTAATATCTAATTTAGATGGCTTTGATTTCTTTTTCTTGTCTAATTGCTCTGGCTAGAACTTTGAGTACTATGCTGAATAAGAGCAGCAAGAGTGGTCATCCTTATCTCTTTCATGATCTTAGGAAGAAAGCATTCTACTTTTTCCCGTTGAGTATGATGTTAGCTGTGGGCTTGTCATATATGGCCTTTATTATGTGAGTTATATTCCTATCTCAAACTTGTTGAAAGTTTTTACCAATAACAAATGTTGAATTTTGTCAAATGCTCTGCATCTATTGAGACAACCGTATGACTTTTATCCTTCATTCTGTTAATGTAATGTACCACATTTATTGCTTTAGAAATGATGAACCATCCTTGTTTCTTAGGGATAAATCTTACTTGATCAAGATTTGTGATCTTTTTAATGTGCTGTTGATTTCAATTTGCTAGCGTTTTTTGAGGATTTTTGGATATATATCAGTAATACTGGCTTGTAATATTCTTTTTCTCTTTTCTTTTGTTTTCCTTTTCTTTTCTTTGTTTTGCTTTGCTTTGCTTTGCTTTGCTTTCCCTTGAATGGCTTTGGTATCAGGATAATGCTGGTCTTATAAAATGAGTTTGGGAGTGTTCTTGCCTTTCCTCCCCCTTTTGCATGCTGCCCCAAATAATAGAGGCATTCTGTTTCCTTCTGTGTCCTGGGTGGGAAAGACAGAATTGGTGTGTGCATGTGCAATAAGAATGCAACATAACTTCTACCCTCTTTTAAGTATTAAATACAGTATTATTACTTATAGGAACTATGCTATCTAATATAATTGTACCTTCTGCCCAGTGGCCCACAAGGCCGGAGAAGCCAGGTACTCACATAACATTCACTTCCCCCTGTGGGAGAAATCACTGGTCAAGAGGGTCTCTCTTGCTATTTAGCTGCCCTACATTCAGGGAGGGGTAACAGATAAAATGAAACTTTTTTTTTTACCTTCTCCCCGCATCTATCCTTGGATGTTTTGCTCGACTGAAGTGCTTGACTCTCTCAACTGGACTCTTATACTTCCATAAAGTTATTCTTGTCTATGGGTAACTTTTCAAATCAGTGTTTCTGTAGGGGGTTGAGGACTGAAACTTCCTAATACACTCTCTTGGTGACATCACTCTGAGCCTTTCTGTGGTTTATATATTGTATCAATGATTATTTATCTTTAAAAAATAATTATTTAAGGACACTTGGATGGCTCAGTCAGTTGGATGTCCACCTCTTGATATAGGCTCAGGTCATGATCTCAGATTCGTAGGATTGAGTCCTATATCAGGCTCTGTGCTGAGTGCGAAGCCTGTTTGAGATTTTCTCTCTCCCTGTCTCTCAAAATAAACATTTAAAAAATATTTATTTAAACTGCAATATGATTCTTGTTCTGTTGGAATTACATTTCCACATAATTTTAATTTTTTTTTTTTTCCAAACCAGTTTCAAGCTGCCTGAGGACAGGACCATTGTTTATTATTCCTCACAATGCCAAATAGCCTAAGATGGTGCTATGCCTCATAAAATATTCAAAATATGTTAATCTGATTTGATTTATGAACACTAAAATGAGTGTAGGTAGGATTGAAAAGCATAAGCACAAGGGTTATATTTTTTTCTTTACATTTCAAGTTTTTATTTAAATTTTAGTTAGTTAACATACATATAGCATAATATTGTTTTCAGGAACAGAATTTAGTGATCCATCACTTACATATAACACCCAGTGCTCAACACGAAAAGAGCCCTACATAGATTAAGTTTATGTTTTCTTTGTAAGTAATAATGGCATAATATAGCTCTCAAGAGTTTTTTATATAATTGTGCTATCAAAAATAACTAATAGTGAATGATTACGCATTTCATCCAGGAAAAAGTGGAAACAGTGAAATGGTGGAGATGATGCAATGGTGTATTTGAAAATGTTGATAAAATTAAACAAAAGTTATTTTTTTTTAATTTTCTTTATAACTCTCTGTGCAGAAAAATCTTTTTATCACAGAAATTGACTTTCAAATGAACTATGTCTTCAGACCAAGTTTGATCAGTTATTGATGATACTTGATCCCCTTTTCATAAACCTGCTGCAGTGATTCAGGTCTTTTCAATCTCAGTTTTATTACTTTTTTCTCTACTACCCTACTTCTCACCACTACTATGTTAGGTCATTGTTCAAAAGAATGATCACAACTGAAGTTACCTAATCTAAAGCAGATTTAGACTGTTAATCAGAGTCTGCTATAATTAATAAGCACTCCTTGTTTCCAGAAATCCAATCTTCATTTGCAAATCCCCACAGCTATGGCTGTACAGTCTATTATCATCTATAGTATGCAAAGCCAGAATGTGATTACACATATAAGATGGGAACTGCTGAAAACCCAACCCACTATTTATTTTCTAGTAAAGGCATATTAGTATGATACACATATAGCACCACAATGTATACTGTTATGTATCTAGTAATTAATTTCTTAGTGACTCACTAAATATTTATGGTCTTTTTTTACTTATGACAAAATCTTCAGTTTTCCCAAGAGCTATTCTAATTTAGGCAGATATTTAAATAGAATCACTTCATTATGCTTTTTTTTCAGTTGTCTTGGGAACAATGTAATAACACTAGTAGGATGTTTTCTTCAGAAATGAAAAAGAAAACATTTGGAGATGTTTAAGCTGTGTAAATATCAAATTTGGAGACAATATAATCGATTGTGAGTAACATCCATGCACTAAGTGATAGACAAATACATAGATATATAGATACAAATATCTATATCTGGTGAATTTCATTATTGTGAATATACTGGGTTTCTAGTAAATAGTTTTAACTGCGGAAACGAATTCTCTGATTGGAATGTATCAATTATTATCTGCATTGCATATGCTGCATAGTAGCAGCATTTTTAAAGAAGTCCCTAAATACCCAAGACAATGAAACATCTATTCTAATAGATCTCTTAACGTAACGGTTTGCTTAGTGCACTGCCTGGATAACTTTCCTTAATTTCCTTGCCTGGATCAGTGTTAATGGTGTTTCAGTTTTGCTCTCAGAAAATCAAGTGTTATGCCCTGATATATCAGAAATGAAATGGTAATTCTTTATAGAAAAATGAGAAGGGGGTAGAAAACATGCCAGCTATACTTCTTCTGAGTAATATAACTTCAGATTTTTGCCTTCACAGAGGTATCCCCTTTAAGAAGATGATTGCAAAATCTGATCTGGTCTCATCTGATAGTTTTGTTCTTTGGTTTTCCCCCAGAACTGTGATCTGTAAATTCTCAGAAGATACTGAAGCACCCTGAATATGCTTACTTCTCAAGACACAAGGTAATTTAAAACCTTATAATATATAGACTTAAAAATGTCAAAATGTATGTTTCTGCTGGGGTTTGGTCCTAAGACAACCCTTCTTTCTTATCAACTTTGCCTCTCTAGGTGATCTAACCAGTCCCATAGCTTCTACTGTTAATGTCTAGCAAACAGTCTTTATCTCTCATCTTGTCTTCAAATTTATATAAATGAATGTTTTTCTGATTTCTCCACTTAGGTCTCAAAACATAATTTCCTCTCATCTACCTGTTTTCCTCCCATCCTCCTCCTCCAGTCTTTCTCATATCAAAATAGCATCACATCCACTCTGTTGATTAGACCAACCTAGGAATTATCATTAATTGTCTTTTTTCTCGGCTCCCATACCATACTCATCAGCAAATCCTGTTGTTTCTTTCCAAAATACATCTCATTTGCATTGCTACTACCCTACTCCAAGAAATCTTCGCTCATCTGGGCTAATGCAATAGTCTATTTAATGGTTTGTCTGGTTCTACTTTTGCTCCCTAATTAGCCATTCTCCACACAGCAGACAGTGTGATCTTTTAAAATTCATGGCACCCTTCTGCTCAAAATCCTCCAATAGCTCCTCACTGCACTTAGAATAAAATCCAAGCTCCATACAAGTCTCTATATGATATGATCACTGCCTCTGTCTCCAGTCTTTCTGTTCATCTCTCTCTTTTCCTGATTGACATTGCTCTAACCACACTAGGATGCTGTAAGTTCCAGGAAAACACCAACTTATTCCCACTCTTGAAGTTTGCATCTGCTTCTCCCTTGATGCTTTGCATTTGCATTTCCCTTTGCTTGGAGCTCTCTGCCCTCTAATTTTTCATGCTTGGCTTCCTGTTTTCATTCAGTTCTCAGCTGAAATGTCATCTTCTCAGAGACCTTCCCTGAAAATCAATCTAAAGAACTACCTCAGTTCCTCTGTTTCATCCACTGTTTTATTTTGTATGTAGTAGTCATCGCCACCTGAATTTATCTTTCTTGTATATTTAATTTCTCTCTTCCATTTTGAACTGTGACCTTTCTATACTTCTATCACTTTATCTCCAACCCCTAGAAGAGTAATTGGAACATACTGGGTATGTATCCAGGGAGGGTAAGGACACACGACAGAGAGAAAGACAAAGAGAGATAGTTTATGTACAAAATGATATTGAAGTGCTTGACATTTAACCCACATTTCCCTTTAAACTGGTTTGGATAAATTCTAATCTATAGGATTCTTAGACAAAAAAGATTCTTTGGACAAATTAGTTTGGAAGATTCCATTAGAGATTTAAAAAAAAAATTAGTCCATTACTCTATAAGTTTTACAATAAGGAATCTTATTTAATTATATTTGATCAAATGAATCCTAAAGTTAGTTGGCTCTGGAAAGTGTTTCCTGCCCTCCCCACCCCACCCCACTGCTTTTGACATAGTGACCTTTGGAACTGCTGATCTAAATCAAGACAGTGTCCCACTTAGAAGAGAATTAAGGTAACAATAGGGTAATATCTTTTTTTAAGGTGTTTAAAAAAAAGCCTCAGTGAGTAAGAAAGATATATTTGTTTTTGAGAATTTTGTAGGAATTAAAAATGGCTACATTGAGAGAAGAGACAAAAATATGCTAAAGAGAAAATTTAGTTAACAGCAGTTAAGTAAATTTAGGAATTCCACTTTCTGGGGCACCTGGGTGGCTCAGTTGGTTAAGTGTCATGATCTTAACCATGGTCTTCAGCTTAGGTCATGATCTCGTGGTTTGTGGGTTTGAACCCTGCGTTGGGCTCTGTGCTGACAGCACAGAGCCTGAAGCCTGCTTCACATTCTGTGTTTCCTTTTCTCTCTGTCTCTTTCTCTCTCTAGTTCTCTCTCTCTCAAAAATAAATAAACATTACAGAATTTAAAAAAAAGAAACCATACACATACACCATATACAAAAATAAATTCAAAATGGATGAAAGACCTAAATGTGAGACAGAATACCATCAAAATCGTACAGGAGAAAACAGGCAACAAACTCTTTAGCCTCAGCTGCAGCAACGTCTTACTTGACATGTCTCTGGAGGCAAGGGAAACAAAGGCAAAAATGAACTATTGGGACCTCATCAAGATAAAAAGCTTCTGCACAGCAAAGGAAACAATCAACAAAACTAAAAGGCAACTGATGGAATGGGAGAAGATATTTGCAAATGACATATTAGATAAGGGTTAGTATCCAAAATCTATACAGAATTTATCAAAACTCAACACCCAAAAAACAAATAATCTAGTGAAGAAATGGGCAGAAGACATGAATAGACAGTTTTCCAAAAGAAGACATCTACATGCACTAACAGACACATGAAAAGATGCTCAATATCACTCATCATCAAGGAAATACAAATTAAAAGCACAACGGGTGCCAACTCACACCTGTCAGAATGGATAAAATTAACAAGTCAGGAAACAACTTGTTACTACTAACAGATGTTAGTAAGGATGCAGAAAAGGAGAATCCTTTTGCATTGTTGGTGGGAATGCAAACTGGTACAGCCACTCTGGAAAACAGTATGGACGTTCCTCAAAAATTTTAAAATAGAACTACCCTGCAACCCAACAATTGCACTAACAGGAATGTATCCAAAGGATATAAAAATGCTGATTCAAAGGGTCATATGCACCCCGATATTTATAGCAGTGCTATCAACAATAGCCAAATTATGGAAAGAGCCCCCAAATATCCTTCAATGGATGAATAGATAAACAGAATATTACTCAGCGATGAAAAAAAATGGAATCTTGCCATTTGCAACAATGTGGCTGGAACTAGAGGGTATTATGCTGAGCAAAATAAGTCAGCCAGAGAAAAACATATTATTGTATGATTTCATTCATATGTGGAATTTAAGAAACACAACAGATGAACATAAGGAAGGGAAGGAAAAATAAGATAAAAACAGAAAGGGAGGCAAACCATAAGAGACTCCTAAAAACAGGGAATAAGCTGAGGGTTGACGGAGGGGAGGTGGGTTGGGGGTTGGGCTAAATGGGTAAGGAGGGCACTTGTTGGGTTGGGCACTGGGTGCTATATGTAAGTGATGAGTCACTGGGTTCTACTCCTAAAACCAATACTACACTGTATGTTAGCTAACTTGAATTTAAATAAATAAATTTAAAATAAATAAATCCATAAAATAACAGTAGCAAAAATTAAAAAGAAAAAATGGACAATTAAAAATAGTTTCAGATGTAGAAGAATAATATTGGGAAATTTTGAGCAGAATGTAGTCAGATTTCTAAAAAGTGTAATTATCAAACTTGTTCTTTACAAAGTCTATAAAAGATGGGATAACATAAACATGAATATCCTGGTTCTAGTTAAGGAAAGTGATGTAAAACCAGACGTTCAAAGTTAAATCAAGAAAGATTAGGGAGATTAAATTGAGAGGAATAAGCCTGTGAAATTTATAATTAACCACAATGTAGAGGGATAGTTTTTAACAGCTGTTCTTTAAAAAATCCTGTTTTTAGCTCCATAAAACTTTACCTCATGGCTGTAGTGTTTTGAACTTTCATCACATATTTATACTTTGCTTTAAAGCTTATGAAGAGCAAATATGAAAGTTTGTCATAGATAGGGGATATATTATAACTCCTAAATGAAAAAAAATGTGTATTTGAATTCTAAGATCTTTATATACCTATCCACAAAATCACTGTTATGTTTTTAAACCTCATTCCTGGAAACACTGCAGATGTCAGATCAATTTAGAAGCCAAAGAGTACCTCTGGGAATGATATGGCAGCAACTGAAATAGTGTTTGGCCAAATTAAGCCTGTATGCCAAGGATGCCAAAAATCACAGTAACCTGGCAGGTAGATAGCTATTATTTAACTGTATGATCATTATTGGTTTCTCTACTGAAAAACTGTTGGCTGTTTATGCAGTGAAATGGAGCCCATGATTTAGGCAGAGTATCTCTCTGCTTTGATGTCAGTAGTAGCTGGTTGGGGATTGCACCCAATCACAAAATCGAATTTCTCAATCAAACTTTTGGGGACAAACAGAAAAAAAATAGCTTTTAACAAATTATATTATGACTCACTTAGAAACAGAAATGAGGGAATATCAATGTAGAGATTATTTTTTGCTATAGATTCTTAAAAAATTTTTTAACAGTTATTTATTATTGAGAGACAGAGAGAGAGAGAGACAGAGCATGAGCAGGGGAGGGGCCGAGAGACGGGGAGACACAGAATCCGAAGCAGCCTCCAGGCTCTGAGCTGTCAGCACAGAGCCCTATGGAGGGCTCAAACTCACAAACCGCGAGATCATGATCTGAGTGGAAGTCGGACGCTGAACCGAGGGAGCCAGCCAGGTGCCCCTGCTATAGATTCTTAATATTCAAAATGGTATTCATATTCTGCACTATTTCTATATTTCTTTCTCTCTGGTATAAACAGACTGGCCTGATCTTAGTTTGGTGCAGAGCTTTTCAACTTAAGTGTTTATTTTGTAAGGGAACTAATAAGATAATTATTTTTTTAAATAACTTTCTCTATATGTTCATAGTTCCTGGATCCCTGCTCTCTCAACTGAGTGCTGGTCATAGTCTCATGCTGTTTGGAAAGAACTTCATTTTCATAGTTCTTAAAATCACAAATTGGCAAAAGTTGCCCAAGTACCTTGCAATGTAGCATGTGGTTTTAAATTTAGGAAATTAAAACTTCATTTTTGTAAGGTTGAAATGTAATGAAACAGTCTCATTAAACATATCCATTATGTAGTGGAAAGAACATTCAATTTGACCCCTGTGTACCTGGATGACTCAGTCGGTTAAGTGTCTGCCTCTTGGTTTCAGCTCAGGTCATGATCTCACAGTTTTGTAGTTTGAGCCCTGTTTCGGGCTCTGCCACCCTGCAGAGCCTGCTTGGGATTCTCTCTCTCTCCTTCTCTCTTTGCCCCCCACCCCCGGCCCTGACCCACACTATTTCTGCCTCTCTCAAAATAAATAAATAACCTTTAAAAAAATTTGACCCCTGTGTGTGATCTGCCTCTTCCAGGTAGAGTGTATTTGGTCAAGTCACTTCTCCTAAATTTACTTCTTTGGTTAATGATGTGAGTGTAATAACACCTGACTCTGAAATAGTGTTGTTTGTAACAAAATGCAAAGAATTATCATTATTATCATCTTCATCACCACCTATTTACATCGTTATGATTATTACAAAATTTAATGGGGTCCACGGAACATTTCAGAACTTCCACACTCACAAACATGTACAAATCTGAACCTACTATTTATGGGGTTAGAAGGCAGAATTCAGAATTAATGCACAATCAAATGCCAAATATAATTTTGAGTATTTTTTATCTTTTCTATACTTGTACTTGTCAAAATTTCTAAATTGCTGTCTTAGACAAATAAACGATACAGAAATATAAATTAGAAAATGTAAATGTTTAACTCAAGTAAAAGAAATTATTAGGTGCTTCTTCTGTTTCATGTCCAAGTTGAAATCACAGAAGAGGCCTTGGGCAATCACAAATAAATTGATGCTTTATTTATGTGCAAATTTAACTTCCCACATTGTATTATAAGTGATGAAGTTATGTCAGTTGTAGAAAGTGGCAAAGAGATTACATTTGCTAGAGTTCTTATAAAAGAATGACACAAAATACATTGTAATATAATATAAAAATTAGTTTAGATATGCAAAACTTTATGCCCTTTATGTCACATATGCTGGACAATGATAATCTAATGGAAAATTAGATTATTAGATTAGTAAACTAGAAAATTAGATTATTAGAGATGACTGGGTGGCTTAGTCAGCTAAGCATCTTACTCTTGATTTCAGCTCAAGTCATGATCTCACAGTCGTGAGATAAAACCCCGTGTCAGGCTCTGTGCTGGGTGTGGAGCCTCCTTAAGCTTTTCTCTCCCTCTCCCTCTGCTTCTCTCCCACCCACATGCAAGCACTCTCTTTGTCTCAAAAAAGAAAAGAAAAAGAAAATTAGATTATCAAAGAATCCAGAAATTCTTTCATTAAATACACAAGCACAAGTGTTCTTGACAGATTGAATCATCAATATTGTTGAGAGCTAACTTTCATATCTAAGAAGCAAAAGGAGAAAAAAACACACATCTGGGCAAATAAATATATCTGAATATTTTATCATTCTTTATCATTTTAGTTGGTGCATGATATCTTTTCTGAGTTTCGCAATGGTTTTATGTGTTTTTGTATATCCATAAGAAACACATACCATGCTAAAATATAAATGAGTTTAAATAGGCTGTGAATAGTCTAATCATTCATTTATCCATCCATCCACTGAAGAAACAAAGATATCTGAGTATCTGTTTTTAATTGACATTGCCAATTAAAAACTAAATGTTACAGCTTGGCAGACTTAAAAATAGTGTTTAAAATCTAGTATGATAAGTGCTACTACACGCACATGCACATGCACACACACACACACTCAACATGTATAGTGTTGGACAAATAAAAGTGTAATTTCAAATTTGCAGCATGGACAGGGAAGGCTTTACAGAGGAAAAATCATCTGAACTAGGTTTAAGCCTACCAAGGGATTTTTAGGCACTTAAAAGACAATTGTTTACTTCAGGAGGGAGAAAAAAATCAGGAGCAATGGCAGAGAAGTTAGCATATAGCCTGAGTTGAATGAGGTGGGACTACATAAATGATGAAAACAAAGGCAGAAACTAAATCATAGAATACTCTATAATTTCATCAAAGGACTTTGGCGTTTAGACTATGGCAAATATAGTATCCCTGATGTGATTGTAGCATTTGAATAACAAAATTGATTTTCAGTTTTGAAAATTCCTGCTAAGAATTTTCAAAAAAATTCCTATAAGAATTTTCAGTTTTAAAAATTCCTATTAATTCCTAACTAATAGAAAGTGTATAGAGGCAAAGACATGAATACAGTAGGAAGTTACCACATAGGTTTGTAAGACACAATGAGGACTTAAATTAAGCCAATGAAGTGAAAATAACAAAAAGGGGTTGAAACACTTTGTGGACCACTCGGAGTCGGTGCTGCAGGCTGGTACCTTGCCTCCCAAGACTCTTCCCAGCTGTCTGCCCAACCCGGCCCCGTGATGCCCATAGACCTCAGCAAATGGTCCAGGACTGAGCTTATAGGAAGTGGATGAGCAGCCACAGCATCTGCTGCAGGTCAAATATGCCAGGGTGGAGGTTAACAGCTGGCCAAATTGCTGACACCCACCCAGGATAAGAACAGACCCACCAGGACTTCATGGGGTGGTCTTGAGCCACATAAACCTTACACCTTGGTCATGACAGATCCAGATGCTCCCAGATGGAAGGACCCCAAGTACAGGGAATGGCACCATTTTCTGGTGGTCAGAGTGAGGGGCAATGACATCAGCAGTGGCATAGTCCTCTCTGATTATGTCGACTCTGCGCCTCCCAACGGCACAGCCTTCAGTTGCTATATCTGGCTGGTTTACCAGCAGAATGGGTCACAGAAGGATGATGAGCCCATTCTCAGCAACTGATCTGGAGACCACCATGGCAAATTCAAAGTATGAGCGCGGGCACCTGGTGGCTGGCACGTGCTACCAGGGTGAATGAGATGACTGTGTGCCCAAACTCTATGAGCAGCTATCTAGGAAGCAGAGGCATGCTAGGAGACAGAAATCGTCCCTGAGGTGTTGAGCAGTGTTCTCAAGTTCAGTGATGCATGTAGATTTCTCTGCTTCCCAGCTTCCCATTCTCACAGGTGAGGCCTGAGCCATCAGGTAGTGGTTTAGAGTGACTTTTCCTTCTGCCTAACCATAATAATTCTAGAGGTTCACACCCAGGTTTATGTTTTGAACAAATTTGAACTGTATTTTGGGGAATATTTTGGTACTAGGTTGGGGTCATCAAATTGTGAATATAAGAATAGCAATCCAGGGGCGCCTGGATGGCCCAGTAGGTTAAGTGTCTGACTTCGGCTCAGGTCATGATCTTGTGTTTTGTGAGTTTGAGCCCTGTGTCGGTCTCTGTGCTGATAGCTCAGAGCCTGGAGCCTGCTTCAGATTCTGTGTCTCCCTCTCTCTCTGCCCCTTCCCTGCTCATGCTCTGTCTCTGTCTCAAAAATAAATAAAAACATTAAAAAAATTAAAAAAAAAAAAAGAATAGCAATCCAGAATTTAAAGAAGAAAAAATGACCAGGTCTATAGTAACAGAGCAGAGCATCAAAGAATCCTTAAGAAAGGTTTGAAAGAGAGAGAGAGAGAGAGAGAGAGAGAGATTTGTTGCCTCTGCCTTTGTGAGCCTGAGTCCAGAATTATGCATGATGGCACTTTTGGGAGTGTTTTCACTGCTATGTCCCTCACCAGGATAGCCAGAGACTGGTGTGGCCACTAACTCCCAAAGTGATACATCCTCAGACTCCTTACTAGGGGTCAGTGCCCCGCTCTGGCTCTTTGAAAGAGCAATACTGGGAAAAGCTATAGGGAGAATCGCTTTGTGGTTAAGGCAAGGCCATACAAATGAGCTTCAGTGCTGGGTGAGAGGTTGTCAGAAATCCTCAAGTCTGCACCTGTTAAACTGTTCACTCCCCGTCTGTATAAGAAACCCTGATCTGGAGTTGCGGAACGTTGTGTTAATTCTGCTGTTTGCTTACAGTTGAATAAAAATAAAATCATTGTGTGGGTAAAAAAAAGACAGAAAATGTGAAAAATTGGTAGGATATGGTAATTTTTTGCATGCGAGGTCAGGACTGTGAGAGAGAAGGAAGATCTGCCAGGTCCTATGATTTCACTTTTGAATAGGAAGACTGCATAATTTTTTTTTATCCAAATCCTAAAACTTACGAAAATAAAGAAGGTTCTAAAATAATCAAACCTTTATAATGTTGACTTTTATATCTTAATGAATTTGTTGCTATTGTATTAGTGAATACATACTTTTATTCAAAACTATTCTTACAAATAAAATTACTTGTACAAGTAAAAGTGCATACCTGTATATATCAAAACAAAGCAAAATATTGAAAAATTACATAAATAGAATTACTGTATTTGACTTATATTGATATACTTTAATAAGTTTCTTAGCCATATCTGTGTCTCAAACTATGTCGTTGTAGAATGATTTTTTTAATGTGTTCAGATAATTTTTTAAAATAAAATTCCTTGCAGTCTTTCTCAGAATTGTATTTTATGGTTAATAAATTTGAAGTAATGGGCTGCTTCTGTTGTTAAAGTTCCATAGGCCAGAAATATTTTTACTTGAGAAAAAATCATCTGTATTTTCCTAAGGTACCTGTAAACTCAGAGTTAATTCTGCTAAATAAAAAATATTCTTCATTTTACGTTTTTTATTGGAACACATAAAAATTTTAGCCCAAGTAGGGCACCTGGGTGGCTCAGTTAGTTAAGCTTCCAATTCTTGATTTTGGCTCAGGTCATGATCTCATGGTGTGTGATACAAAGCCCTGCACTGAGCTCTGTTCTGACAGCACAGAGCCTGCTTGGGATTCTCTCTCTCCCTCTCTCTGCCCCTCCCCAACTTGTGTATGAACTCTCTCTCTCTCTCTCTCTCTCAAAATAAAGTATTTTTACCAGCCCTGTTTTTTTCCTTTATTCAAAGTAACATTTTTCAACAAGTATTTTTGTATAACAAAATTCATCAAATATATGTCTCTATGATTTTTTTCAATATCTTGTCAAACTTGGATGCTCCAGTAAACAAAAGCTGTCTCAATTTCTTTCTATTCTATCACAGAATATTAATTTATTAAGATTAAAAAAGGAGAACTTTTAAAGTCTTTCTCAGAACCCAAGTTATTCTGCAGCTCAAGTGTAGATTTTCAAAAATAAGTTATGTACCCTTTTTGAGCTCTCATCATCTGATTTTCTAGATGTTTTTTGTTTGTTTCTGTCAGAAAAAAAATATTCTTTCTATCTCCAATTTTGTTTCAATTTCCTGAAAGTGTTAAACTTGACATTTTTAAAAAAGATTTCCAGCAAAAGAGTTTGAAAAAAAAAAGTAAACCAAAATTTAGAAAACTCTTTTACAAAATAGTTCAATACCATTGTAAGACACTTAGATTGTTTTATAAGGTTGTTTTAAAGGCTAAAACATTTCTACAAATTTATTGATGGTGGGGAAGAAAGAAAGTGTGAAAGTCTCTTTTGTAAGTGTGTTTTTGTTTTGTTTTTAAATTTTTTTAGCATTCATTCTTGAGAGTGAAAGAGACAGACCATGCGCGGGGGAGGGGCAGAGAGAGAGGGAGACAGAATCAGAAGCAGGCTCCAGGCTCCAAGCTGTAAGCACAGGGCCTGATGCGGGGCTCGAACTCACGGGCTGCGAGATCATGACCTGAGCCGGAGTTGGACGCTCAACCGACTGAGCCACCCAGGCACCCCTTGTAAGTGTGTTTTTGTATGTACAGCTGCTGTAGTTTACAGCTTGATACGTTAGACTGGCAATATACTACAAATTGTTGGAGATAATTATTAAGTTTGTGTGTATACAACAAATTCCAAATATATTCACTCTCCATACATTTCTTAATTCAAAAAAGAATATTACCTTTACTATGACTTTATGATCTACAAATGTTTATATTTTTATTCACCTAAAGCTTATCATTTTAACCTTCAAGGTTGAAGTTTTAAGTATTTTAGAATTTTAGTCACAATAATCTCAGGTGTTTCACCATAGAATAATTACCTTCCAAAAGCTTTAGAGTCCATTGATTAAATAAAACTATAACTATTATTGGCATTGAAATTTCTATTTGAAATAACTTAAAGTCAATTTAAACCATGTATCATTTAACCCTTTGCAAAGCTTTTCTTTGGAAAATAGAGCCAACCTATGAATAGTTGTTACTATATTGTTGTGTGTGCTTAAGAAAACTTGAGATTGAGGGGCGTTGAGCATGGAGCCTGTTTAAGATTTTCTCTCTCTCCCTCTGCCCCTCTCCTCCACTTGTATTCTCTTTCTCTTTCTCTCCAAAATTAAAAAAAAAAATGAGAGTGAAAAAGTGAAATTAATTTAGAATAGTCATAGAATCTTTTTTAAAAAAAAGTTTTAATGTTTATTTATTTTTGAGAGAGAGAGAATGTGAGTGGGTTAGGGGCAGAGAGAGAGGGAGACACAGAATCCGAAGCAGGCTCCAGGCTCTGAGCTGTTTAGCACAGAGCCCAACGTGGGGATCAAACCCACGAGCTGTGAGATCATGACCTGAGCCAAAGACCGACACTTAACCGACTGAGCCACCCAGGCGCCCCTAGAATAGTCATATAATCTAAATGAAAAGCTACATTTCACAGAGTGATATATAAACCCACTTTGCATATTAATTAAATCAAGATCTATTGGCATGGTTTTCTTTTTAAAATTTTAAACTAAATGCTACTGTTTCCCCTTAAGATTTGGTTTTCATGTGGTCTGTGATATTATGGCCCCACATGTGGTAGATGATTAAAGTCACAAATATTCTGTGCAACTCAGAGCAACCTTTAGTAGTAGATTTTATATTAAACATCTATTTCTTATAGTTTAAATGTTTTGGTTCTTAAAAGAGTTTATTGCAAAATGAAAGTTCCAGCAATCAGTGAAAAATTAGTTATAAATATTCAGCATAAAACATAAGCTACCCTAGAGATGGGAGACCGGTCCATTAGCTGATCTAAGAAAGGATCAGAGGATCTAGGAAAGAGATAGTTTTTAGTTACAATGATGAATTCAGGTTGGGCATCACTAGTTGTTGATAACTGTGGTACACACAGTTGGTGATGCCCACGAAATATTTGGTAATATTGCTTTGGAGTACAGGAGAGTGGTGAAAGACAGAAATACAAATTTGGAAGTTTTCAGCATATGGGTAGTAGTTGAAACCATGTGAGATAAAAGTAAGACATTTTCAGCACTGATACTTGTTGAGGAGTTTCTGGGAATAGGACCAAAGGTCTTTGGACGTTGACAACAAAGGGGAGAGTATAATGTTATTACTTTACTCTAAATGACTTGTGTATTAGTTTCTTGTAGCTGCTGTGGCAAATTACCACCAACTTTTAAAGCAACAGAAATGTATTCCTTCACAGTTCTGGATGCCAGAAGTCCACAATAAGTATCACTGAGCCTGAATCAAGATATTTGCATGGCCACATTCCCTCTGGAGGCCCTAGGGGACAATTTGATTTTGGCCTTTTTCAGCTTCTGGGAGCTGTTGACATTGCTTGGCATGTGGCCACATTACCCCAATCACTGCTTCTGTCATCGTATTCTCTTTCTTCCTCAGTGGTGAAATCTCCCTTTGCTTTCCTCATAAAAATAAATAGGATAAATATGATTACAGTTAAAACCCCTTCTGATAACGCAGGATAATCTCTCCATCTCAATATCTTCAATTTAATCACACCTCCATCTCATTATCTTTACTTTAATCATATCTAGGAAGTCCTTTTTGCCTTAAAAGGTAACATTCATAGGTTCCAAGGATTGGGATGTGGATATCTTTGCAGATAGGAGGCTAATATTAGCCTACCACAGCTTGTATCTATCTGATCAACATTGCCCTTGAACATGGAAGACTTGGTACAAAAAAAGTAGTCTCATAATGTCTCATAATTTTTGATTGATTGAAATGACATCTTGGATATATTCTATTAAATATGTTATTAAAAGAATATTATATAAAACATTTTTTCAATATAGCTACTAGAAAATTTTAAATTGCAGGGTCCCTGGATGTCTCAGTCAGTTGCATGTCTGACTCTTGATTTCAGCTGAGGTCATGATCCTAAAGTCACAGGATCAAGCCCTGCATTGGACTCTGCACTGAGTGTGGAGCCTGCTTAAGATATTATCTCTCCCCAACACCTGCTTGTTCATGCTCTCTCTCTTTCTAAGAAAAAGAAAAGAAAAGAAAATTTTAAATTGCATATGAAGTTAGCATTGCATTTCTATTAGCACTGGTGTAGAGTGTGTATGTGTTTAAATCTCTTCATCTTATAGAGAAATTGCTGTTTCCTTAAAAATAAATAGTTACAAATCTTGAAAGCTGCACATTAAGTTAATTAAATGCTGAATTTTAATGGTGCCTGGGTGGCTTAGTAGGTTGAGTGTCTGACTTTGGCTCAGGTCGTGATCTTGCAGTTTGTGAGTTCAGGCCCTGCATTGGGCTCTGTGCTGACAGCTCAGAGCTGGGAGCCTGCTTCTGATTCTGTGTCTTCCTCTCTCTCGCTGCAGCTCCACTGCTCATGCTGCCTGTCTCTCTCTCTCTCTCTCAAAAAAAAAAAAATTAATGCTCAATTTTATTCTATAGATGCACTTTGCTATATTGTAATCCATATTCAAACTGTTTATTTGTTGCTTTTCTCCATTTTACAGCAAGAAACCGAAAGGCCACCATGTGAAATCATTGACCACTTGTGTTTCCTCCGCCTCCATTAACCCCTAATCCTAGGCACCTGGGAGCTAAAGAACACCATAAAGAGCCACAGGTTCTCACTCTCTCTGATGAAGCATCTCTGGAAGGAAGTCTCACATGGTGAGTGCAGACTGACAGTCTCTTAGAACTGAGAAGAAATAAGGTACTTCTTAGGAGTTTGAAACTTTTTTTAAAAAGAGCTGGTATTCTAAAGGGTGAAAGGTGGTGAAGAAATAAGGGTAAAATGTTTTTAGTGGGGATCCATCCAAGGGAAACTTATAGGAAT
This sequence comes from Panthera uncia, assembly GCF_023721935.1. NCBI lineage: Eukaryota > Metazoa > Chordata > Mammalia > Carnivora > Felidae > Panthera > Panthera uncia. The sequence goes on along the minus strand of NC_064810.1, from coordinate 97,988,126 downwards.
TGAAGAGTCTTCCAGGAAAGGAGATTTGTGATTTGAGAGGTTCCTATATGTGGGACTGAGAAAAGAGGTGGAAAAGAGTGATCAGAAGAGGAAATCTAGGAGATCCTAAGCAGTGAAGATCTAGTGAGAGGGAGAAGAAAGAACACTACTATTTATCAAGCCTCTACTACATGTTGAGTACCTTCATATATGTTATCCAAAATATATTTATAATATTCATTTTTGCAGGCCAAAAATTCGAGGTACAGAAAGATGAAATGATTTTCCTAAGGTCACACAAGTAGTACATATCAAGGGCAAATTTAGGATCCATTGGTTAGTGGGTTGATATTCTTTAGAGTGTTAAAGGTGGATTAAAAGGTGAATCTGTTGGGGGTGACTGGGTGGCTCAGTCTGTTAAGCATCCGATTCTTGCTTTTGGCTCAGGTCATGATCTCATGGTTCATGGGATGTAGCCCCACATTGGGCTCTGCACTGACAGTGTGGAGCCTACTTGGGATTCTCTCTCTCCCTCACTCTCCATCCCTCTCCCACTCTCTCTCACTCTATCTCTCTAAATAAATAAATAAACAAACTTAAAAAAGGAAAAAAGTGAACCAGGGGCGCCTGGGTGGCTCAGTCGGTTGGGCATCCAACTTCAGTTTAGGTCATGATCTCGTGGATCGTGGGTTTGAGCCCCGCGTCAGGCTGTGTGCTGACAGCTCTGAGACTGAAGCCTGCTTCTGATTCTGTGTCTCCCTCTCTCTCTGCCCCTCCCCCATTCATTCTCTCTCTTTCTCTCTCTCTCTCTCTCTGAAAAATAAATAAAACATTCAAAAAAAGTAAACCAATGATAATGGAAAACATGGCCAGTGACTTGAGTAAATCTAGGAAATTTCAATGATAGGAATGAATCTATGTGTGATTGAAGTAGGCAAGAGGAAGAGGCAGGCCATGGAAGTATTTGTACTTGGAACTATTTGTGGCAGTTGTGAAAACACATCACATCCAAAGGGCTCAGAAGAAATGGGATATTGGTTAGATTTTTAGCTCGTTAAGTTTTTGTACTTGACCAGTTCCTCAGCATTGCCCTATATTTGTAATAAGCATAAACCTTTTGATTTTTATGTAAGTACACATAGGAAATATAAGCATATTCAACTTCAACATCCCACAGATCTCAAAGAAACATAGCAAAAAACGAGTTCGAGTTTTAGTTAGTTCATCTGTAAAAAATGAAGGCAGTAGAACTATTCTAGCTCATAATGATGTGATTTAAAGGTACCATGACATCACCTCAGCCTCCAGAATTCCCAAATCATGTATTCCCAACTTATGCTAGTCTCCTTAGAAATCATTTCATTTTAGGGGCGCCTGGGTGGCTCAGTCGGTTAAGCATCGGACTTCAGCTCAGGTCATGATCTTGTGGTTTGTGAGTTCAAGCCCCACGTCGGGCTCTGTGCTGACAGTTCGGAGCCTGGAGCCTACTTCAGATTCTGTGTCTCCCTCTCTCTCTCTGCCCCTCCCCTGTTCACACTCTGTCTCTCAATAATAAATAAACGTTAAAAAAAAAAAAAAGAAATCATTTCATTTTCATTTCACCCAGAACCATTAAGGACTCAATACCTTTTCTTCAAATATTGGCATTCCCCTCATTTCAGTGGACCCTTCCATCCAGGGGCTCTGAGATCTGTTATGTTATTGATGCCCTCCCCTGGCATACTACTGATCTCTAATCACTGAAGCATCCAATCTAAAGGCAGATGACAGAGCAGCTGCTGGAGATGAGGGGGGAGAAGATTCTACATGCTAACAAACTTGACTCACCATAAATTTACAGAAACCAGATAGAACTTTCATTCTTTCTCCTCTTTGGCAGCCTTCTTTTATTAATTGCTGAGTGTTTTCCCTGTTCTGATTTCTCAAAATCTTTATTTCTAGCTGTCAGTCTTGCATATCATTTAGCCAAAACAAGACACATGACTTAGGCTCTCTCATTTCACCTCCGTGTTTCAATGGATCACTCAACATACAGAACTTCTCATCCTTCCATGATGTCTGAGAAAAATAAAGCACTTGAAAGCAAGTATCTTTAACTAAGCTCTATTTCAGATTCCTTTTTGTTTTCTTAAAAAGGTGTTTCTCATTGTTTACTTTTCGTCTATTATTTTTAATTTCTTTTTTCTATTGATTCTCTTTTATGTCCTGATCAGTGGCTCACACTTTTTTTTTAAGTTTTGATAAATCAATAGAAGCTATTGATAATGAATATCATTATTATTTAAATTGACTTTTCTTGAATAATGTGATTAAATTTTTAAATATTCAGCAGTGATTTCATATTCTATCCAGTGAACTGTCTTTTGAATATCCGTGCCACTTTTTCTATTGATAAATTAATATAAATTTTGCAATGTTTTTTAAACTTTTTAATTAATTAATAGAAAGCATTTTTCTATCACATTCGTGACGAATATTTTTCAGTTTGTTGCATCTGACTAACATATAAGAATTGGTAGGAATTAAAAAAGTTTAATTTTATCTATCACACTGGTCATCATTTCTCTTTCTGATATCCTCAAATGCTTCTATACTTAGAATATCATTTGCTTTATATATTTCAATTAATACATGCTTCTATATTTGTATAATATATCTGTTTTTATTTTATTACTTTAAAGTTTTGAATTCATGTGCAATTATTTTACTCTTTATCATAATAATTTTGCAATTTATGGTAGGTCATCAAAATTGCAAATCATCTTTGACTTGTCCAGCTTAATTTATATTCCATGTCATTAACTTAGAAAGTATAGTTTTCCAAAATTAAATAAAATTTCACAGCCTTGCTGATTCATTTTATTAAACGACAAGCATAGTAAGGATAAGAATCATGTCATATTTGTTTCCTTAGTACATAGTATAATCCTTATGTATTATTTAATACTATGTATAATACATAATAGGCTTTTGATAAATGTTTACTGAATTCGATTACAAAATTGGGTTATCACACTATGTCAATGTCATGATAATTATTTTATTAATATAATGCTTTGCACAGTCTTCTTGAAACTATGCTTTTAAGCAAGACAACTTATATATTATTCAGTAGTCCTCATTCCTTACTTCTATATTCTTCCTTCTTTCTATGCTGCTTTAGATGATGTTGGCATAGTCTCTTCCCTGTTTCTCATTCTAGAATGCTGCTGCTTTGATAGTGTGTGTTAACCCAGTGTCTTTTCTTGTTTCTGACCACTTTCGATGATCACCTATGTTCAGTCCTTAGGACTCCCTGTATGCATGAGCTTTTCAATAGAACTGGCCTTATCCATTCAAAAATGTGGCAGTCTTCATTCAGCCAAAAGTCTCTACACTTTGGACTTTCTAATATCACCTGCAGTAAGAAGAACACAGAGACAAAATTGCTTGGCTAATTGCTTATTGACCATATATTTTATTTTGTGACAGTCCTTTCAAATAGTGCCAACTCTAGCAAAGACCAGGAGGGTCCAGAGATTTCTAATAGGAAATTATTAAGCAGATTGCATTTGCCAATAAATGGAACTCCATAGTTGATGTATAAACTTTCAAGAAAAATAATGAAAGAAAGAAAAGTGTTGGAAAGTGTTAGTGTTGGAAAACAGCTTCCTATGTAGTCAGATGATTAAACTTCTGAGAGGATATAGACTGAGTTCATAGTTTAAGACTTCCTGAAGCAGATATAGAGAATGGAGAGGAGGGACAGTCAGATGAATGCAAGGAACTAAACAAGGAAATAGTGTGAGGATCTCCATAGAATGAAATAAAGTAATAGTATTGCCTTCTATATTTTTTTATTTTTAGGAAATAGCCTTGAAGAAGGAAACGCATGTTGTTTTAAGACTAGTGAGAAGAAAAATAATGAGTCAGAGACTACAACTGTGTGGGTAAGCCATAAAGCAAAATTTGTAGAATAATCTGGAAGTTTGAGACTACACAGCTTTGCTTAAGGCTACCTCTATTTTTTTTTTCATCTAGGCACTAGGTAAATAAGAGTAATGTAGAAGTATTTTCTGTCTTTTATAACAACATAGATTCAACTTTTTATAGAAACTATATCATAACTTTTATAGAAACTATGACATATTTTTACTGTTTAATAAGAAAATTACAGACTTTCGATGTCCCTTTTGTTCATTAAAAATAATAATAGCCAACACTTGTTGAGCACTGACTGTTTGTCAGACACTATGCTAAGTTCCTAAATAAATCACATTTTATTTTATCTTCACAGATAAAATACAAGTGTAATACACATGAGATGATACAAGTGTAATATGCGTTTTACAGATTAGTACACAGAGACTTAACTGGTGAGGGTCATACAAATGTAAGTGCCAGAGGCAGGAACTGAACCTAGGAATTTGATCACAGAGCCGCTATAGAACAAAACCCTAATAGTAAGTCACATAAAATCCAATTTCCAATATTAGTAATATAAGTTACTGGTTATGTTAAGAATATTTGTATATGTGATCACTTCAGCTTTACAGACTTAATCTTTTATCCATGGATTTAATAGTTGTATTTACAGAATGTATTTTTGTTTGCCTTCGTAAGTGATATACTAATAACAATTTGCATTTTCATTGATGAGTCCGGGCTCTGACCAGCCAACTAAAATAATGGAAATGATGTAGTTCACTGGATTAAATCTAAATATGAAAGGTCATATCTTCTATCTAGATCTCATAAATAAATCCATAACTCCATGACTTTCGGTAGCCTTCTTTACTATAACTGCAGGAAGTAATAAGCAATGGGGATCTCTGTGAAGTATATTGAGTTAAGACTGAGACAGCTGTCTGCTCAGGTTTGCCTCAGTGGCAATACTCGATAATTCCAAAATTTAGAGTGGTGGATTATTGAAATATAATTCTACATTTAAAAAAACTCCTTTGCAAGTTTTGGGTGAGAAAAAGAGTATTGGAGAATAAGGAATATTATAAGGTGAGGCATGGGGATGACAAGTTTTTAACAGAGAGGGGCAGGAGATTTTATTGGGAAAGTAATTTTGCATATTGCTCCAGAGGAAATGCATGCAAAGAAAGTAGATAATGAAAAGATAGTTTTTGTTGGTTATTTTTGTTATACTAATTTTGATATGCCAGCTGGGAGTAACACGTGTTTCCATTAACCTCTGGTCCCTTGCTGCTGTTTGAAAACCCTCCAGATGGCCTTATGGTTAGAGAATGCTTGTGATCATCTGACATTGGGGAAAAAGGGCCTTTGTAGTCCCTTTGAGGATATTGTTCAATTTGAAAACAAACCCTAAGAAAACCTTACTTGATTCTTTCCACTTCTTTTTATTTTGGTACAATGCATATAACATAAAACTTGTCATCTTAATTATTCTTAACTGTACAGTTCAGAGGTATTAAATACACTTGTAATATTGTGTAAGCATCACCACCATCCAATCCATCTACATAACTGTTTTCATCTTGAAAAACTAAAACTCTATACTCATTTCCTCATTCCTCCTCCTAGCCCCTCGTAACCACCATGTTACTTTCTATGATTCTGCATACTTCAGACACTTTATATAAGTAGAATCATGCAGTGTTTATCTTTTTATGACTGGCTTATTTCACAATCATAATGTCCTCAAGTTTCATCTATGCTATAGCTTATTTCAGAATATCCTTTCTTTCTAAAGCTAAATGATATTCATTCTATGTATATACCACCTTTGCTTATCTATTCATATGTCAATGGGCACTTGGGTTGCTTCCACATTTTAGCTATTATGAATAATGCTGCCATAAATATGACCACCAATATCTCTTTAAGACCGTGCTTTCAATTCTTCTAGGTAGGTAACCAAAAGTGGAATTGTTGAATCATATAAATAGTTCTATTTTTAATTTTTTGAGGAACCACCATTCTGTTTTCCACAGTGGCTTGACTATTTCACATTCCAACCAACAGTGCACAGAGGTTCCAAATTTACATCATTACCAGTACATCTTTTCTTTCTCTTTTCTTTTTTCTTTTCTTTGCTTTTCTTTCCTTTTCTTTTTTCTTTCTTTTCTTTTCCCTTTCTCTTCTCTTCTCTTCTCTTCCTTTTCTTTTCTTTTCTCATCCCTTCCTTCTCTTCTCTTTTCTCCCTTCATTCCTTCCTTCCTTCTTCTCTTTCTTTCTTTCTTTTTTCTTTCTTTCTCCCTTCCTCCTTTTCTTTCTTTCTTTCTTTCTTTCTTTCTTTCTTTCTTTCTTTCTTT